>NC_077238.1:58594756-58894756 GCF_947179165.1 Solanum dulcamara | reverse complement strand
CTGAATGGAAGCTTGTAGTTTAATAACATAACAAATATAATACACAACTAGTATGGGTATAAGTTGAATATATCATACTTACTTGTTGCCATGTGATTTTAGTAGTCCTTTATCTATCCATTGAGAGTAGTCTGTGACAAGCTCGGATGGGGGATGATAGCATATACCAAAACCTTCAAAAGGGTGTGTCTGATGCATAACAGCTGACAAATTTTCCTTTGCCTTTTCACTCGAGCCAAAGTTTGAAAGATACGGCGACTGTAAGATCTTCGAAGGAATCCTGCTTCTTTGAAATGGTGTCTTCGCATCGTCAGACAATACATTGGCTTTTGATGGAAGAGTGGTTGGTAGCTGGCTATCGCGTAATAGACATTCATCCTGAACTTGCTCATGACTAACAGCTGTCAATGGCATGGCTGGTAATGGAAGTCCGTATATTAGAGCATCTATCACATCTAGAGTTTCGGTCAAAAATGGTGCTGAAGTATTGGATTCTGATGTGCTTGGTTTGATTTTTCTTTTTCAATCTCCTCAACTTGCTCTTTTACTTTGTCAGTTTTATCATCGGCTACTCTTCCATCTTTCTTTACAGTGTTCTACACATAATGTATAACGTCATTAAAAAACTTAATAATGTTGACTTTATCTCAGTAATATATCTGATACATTACCTGTAATGTATCAAAATTAGCAATAAGCTGATTAGTATCTGATCTTTGTGGTTCTATTTGGTGTGCTAATACATTCTTCAATTGTAGTGTAAAAATTAATGTTTTTGGTTCCTACAAATATTAAAAAAACAATTACTTAATAAAAAACTGCGGATATCATACATTATCTTAAAAAACCAATTACTTAATAAAAAAACTGCAGATATCATACATCATCTGCTACAATGTTATGTTGTGATACATCATCCACCTTTTGTATCTTGACGGATGGTTAATCTTCCTGGAAACATAATAACATTTACTTATGATATATATGTACTAAATGTCTAGATATATATATATATATATATATATATATATATATATATATATATATATATATATTTAAAGAGGTTGAGCTTATACAAAATATATATATAGCATCAAATTGTTCATCAATTTATTTCTGATACATTACCTTTAATGTATCAGAATAAACCTGCTGATCAAATAATTCTGGAACATCTGCTGAAATGTTTTGTTCTGATATATTGTCCACCTGTTTTATCATGGTGGATGGTTCAGGTTCCTGAAAACATAATAACATTTACATTTGATACATGACAATAAAAAGTATCCAGAAGTTTAAAAGCATAAATATCAAATATTACATGATGTATGTACCTTAATATCTTCCTGGACATTAGATTTGTCATTTTTTGGGGGTGGGTCAGATTTATTTGCAAAATTGTGCCCCTCCAATCCAGTAGGTGCTTCTTGTTGTTCAACCACATGGAATGTTTGATCAAAATCATCTGTTTTAACTTGAGATGATGTGCCAGTCATTCGGTTCGCCATATTGTCGATGGCTTTCAAAAGATCAATGTGATTTGAATCAATTTTATTCTCCAAACGCTTGAACTTTCGGTCAACCTTGATACATGTATATGAAAAATCATAATGTATCACCTAATTAAAAGTATATTGTATGTGATACATCTTAAAGTAAAAACTTACGTATCTGTTTAGAGACTTCTTTATGGACTTCTTCAATGCTTTGAATTGCATATGAATAATTTGATCCGAATGACCGGAAGATTCACCTACTACAGCTGACTTCGCCCCTGGTACATTGTCAGGAGAAATAGGCTTTTCTGATTCATTTGGTGGTATGAAATCCTTGTGCATGTTGGCTGCTTCTACTTGAATTGGCTTTTTAGCAGGGGAAGTCTTCATTCTTTTGGAAGGAGGTGGAGGAGATGTATCAGCGACATGACTGGATCTCTTTAATAATTCCGTGGGTGGTGTTGTTGAAAAGTCCTCAAATCCGGGGACTTCATGAGGTTTTCTGAAATTGACCTTTGCATCCAATGTTGAAGCTTCAGGTTTCTGTTGGCTGCCATGAATGACAATAGATTCCATTTCATGTTGAGATTGGATAATGTTGAAGCATGGATACTGCAAAAAATATTGATTGATTGTCAGAAAACAATTGAATAATTGATACATGTTAATGCTGATACATAAACATGATGTATCAGAAATATTAATCCTTCATACATGATAAACTGATATAAAAACAATATTATCTGATACATAAATGCAGATGTATCATGAGATGTAATTCTTGATATATTATAATTTGATACATAAGATAGAGTTTTCATGAGCTGTAAATACTGATAAATGAGTTTCTGATACATACAATTATATGTATCAAAAAGGTTACATAAAGTATATGTATCAGATACATTATATCTTGATACATTTATATCCTGATACATAAATATATGGGTTGATACATCTACTTTATGAATCAAATTATACTGTATCAAGGTCTTGAATATATAATTTATCTTAGATTTTATGTATAATGAATCAATGCACAAACGAATAATATTCAAAGCATGTACCTCACTGAAGATGGTAAACATGAAGGTCTCAAATTTTGGCTTCACGGCGACAACATGCCAGTTAAGAATTCTGGGAATTTTATTACCCACTCTTACAGCAATTTCAGAGGGAACTTGAGATGCACATTCATATATTCAAACATTCAGAGCGTATGGCATGCCGCCTAGACGATACATTTGTTTGGCATTTGAAAACTCCTGACGCATTCCTTTTATCAATTTTGAAAATGTTATTTCCCCCATGGATATTTCTCATACCTACCATCTTCTACCATCTTAAAATCATCAACTGATATAGGTGCATCACCTAGTTGAGAAAAAATAAAAGTGTGGATGAAATAGAGAATAGCCATCTGAACAGCGTCTTTGTTTGTTTTCCATCCTCCAACTAGAAAACGCTCAACGAAACGAGCTTTGTTGACCCCATTTTTGGCACCAGGAAAATATAAAGACAATAATCTACTTGTTTGGTCATCAGAATACCGAAAGTCATTGATATTACCGGTACATCGCAAACCAGTAATTATAGCAAAATCATTTATTGCAAATCGTAGTATATTACCCTGCACATGACGAATGTGCAATTCTTCTTTGTTTTTTTGGTCTACCTCAAGAAGTAAGAGGCATTTGATGATCTGCCCTTGAAAATTGCAGTTTGACATATCTAAGTAGTGACCAAATATGGATTGCCTAAACAACTTTATACCTTCTTCACCTATTGATGATTCAAGATCATCAAAAAAATTAGCCCTATATGCCGTTCCGAATCTCAATGGGTGGGACGGGATCTTCTTGATGACGTATTTCATTCCCTGCATTGACATGAAAATGGTTAAATACAACTTGAACTTTATACATAAATACGATGTATCATATGCATTAAAATATCTGATGCATGAGATGAGATTCTGATACATACAGAAGATGTATCAGAAACAGTTATATATTATATTCTGATACATAAATGTAGAAGTATCAGAATCATTAAAACTTGAAACATCAAAAAATGACACTTACACATGATGTATCAGAAATAGTAAATCTCCAAAAAATTGTATTTGAAAAAAACATTATGTATCTGATACATAAATGTAGATGTATCAGAATCATTAAAACTTGAAATAACAAATACTGAGTCTTAAAGATGATGTATCAGAAATAGTAATTCTCAAAAAATTGCATTTGAAACAGACATTATGTATCTGATACATAAATGTAGATATATCAGAATCATTAAAACTTGAAATAACAGAAAGTGAGACTTAAACATAATGTATCAAAAATAGTAAATCACAAAAAATTGCATTTGAAAAAGACATTATGTATCTGATACATAAATGATATGTATCAGCTTCATTAAAACTTGAAACAACATAAAATGACACTTAAACATGATGTATCAGAAATAGTAAATCTCCAAAACATTGCATTTGAAAAAGACATTATGTATCTGATACATAAATGTAGATGTATCAGAATCATTAAAAATTAAAACAACGGAAATTGACACTTAAACATGATGTATCAGAAATAGAAAATCTCCAAAAAAAATTCCTTTTAAAAAGAGATTATGTATCTGATACATAAATGATATGTATCAGAATCATTAAAACCTTCACAAAATTTTCATTCTAAAACAAAAAACTTAATTGACCACATACCTTTGGGAGATTAGGGCGTGTTGTAACCCCTTCAATCTTGTTGTCTATTTCTTTGGGTGCATGTTTAACTGTAGCTTTTGACTTCAATTTCTAACGTAGCTTATTCATCACTGCTGGATCGTTACGATGTTTGGATCTAACTTCGTCGTAACCTTCCTAAGACGAATCAGAACCAGGAGAAACAAGAATTCCTTGATTTTTATTGGACTGTTTGAGACCATGAACAGATTCCATATGTATTATTGAAGGTATGAGAAACAAAAATAGAAAGATTTACAGAAGAAAGCAAATGATAAAAATTTAGAAGATTTTTCAAAGATTTTCAGAAGAAATCAAAATATACAAATTTTAGGAGAAATCAGATTGAATGAGGATGAAGTGAAATTCCATATAAGGAAAGATTAAAATATACCTTATTTGGAACCTTGAAATTGATTAACGGTTGAAGAGTATCAAATTAACTAGAGCAAATTAGGGCAAGGATGAAGGAAGAGACGGATGTATCAGGGAGGTATAGAGAGAGAAAGGAAAAAGAGGGAATTTGAAATTTTTTTGGTGTATATGGGAATAAAAGTAAATATAGTAGGGGAATATGTGTAAAAGGGTAATTTACCCTATGAATTATCCATTTTTAATGGATAATATAGATAATATCCTTATTCGATCTATGTTCAAAAAACATTGGTTATCCGGCCCATATATAATGGGTCGGATTGGATGGTTACTCGATTTCTTTAACCATTTTGCCAGCCCTAGCAATGCAAAACCCAAACAGGCATAACTAAAAACTAATCAATAAACATGATTTAGAAACTCATCTGGTTGAAAATAAAAATGAGATGCACCAGCAACATAAATATGTACCTACCTACATTTCAACAAATCAAGCAAAGAAGTACCAGAATGATGAAGGTCAAGCCAATTAGTATCAGGTTTTATGGTGTCCTCATTTATAATAAACAACACGTAGATGAGTGACTAAAATAAACTTTCTTTGATAATGCAGATACATCAACAACTATAAAAGGAAATACGCAGAGCAGGTACTCAATTGGCTATTTTACAATTATTCCATGAAATCCGCATGCACAGTGCATAAAATCTCCTAGTTCCACCATGCAAGAGTCTAATGCTTTGGAAAGGAGATGCAAAGAACAAATTGGGCAGAGATGCACCTGTATTGTTGCGGTATAAATCTGTAAACAAAAATTTGCCATCATCGTCTTCACTGCATATTATTTTTCCTCAATTCTTGCAAGACAAGCTTCAAACTTCATTCACTTCCTTCAGAAAAATAGCATCATATCTTATATGTATATCATGATAGAATTTTAATAACTCTTATCTGTTGACATCAACAGGTCCGGGCAGAAGATAAAAATATCAGACATACAGTACTTAAGAGTGTTGTTGGCACACTAGATTTGATCATCGGGCACTTGTCACATTAAAAGGCTTTTCCCGGGGTATTCTGTTGCACATTAATCTGATAAAATAAAAAGATAGGAGTACTATTTTCCTGCAAAGATTTGAAATGTCTTCCATTCCACAGATTCCACAGGTAAGGGTGAATGCACTAGTTTTCAGTAACATTGAGAGAAGATCCTCCAACAGATATGGTTATATTTCAAATTTATGTGTTGCCAAATCTTCTCGCAGGCAGGGTGTCGCAAGAAACATGTTGCATTTTGCTATTAGATTGGCCAAGGCAAATGGTAAGCAATTAGGATGCAACAGTTGTAGAATTGCTTGAATCATTCACCACCAAAAGACTAAATCTGTTGTTTTTGTGATAGGTGCAGAAAAGGTGTTCGTGCATGTACATACAAACAACGAACCTGCACAAAATCTATATCGAAAGGTTGGCTTTGAGGTAACAAAAAATATGAAAAAATAAATTTCTGTTGTAACTTTAGTCCCATTATTTTCTCATAAATGAAAATTCCGTCGTTTACCAGGTGGTTGAAGTGGAAAATCGTAATCTCACTGACGAGCAACCTCATTTGCTTTTCCTCAGAGCATGAAACACATTGAATGCCAAGTCAATATTTTCTATTTTGTACTGATATACTTGTTGCTGGTACATCTTATTAGATCCCAACATGTCAAACTTTCACATGTATTCGGTAATGAAAGGTTCGACTATTATTAAACAAATATTTCATGTATTGCTTATGAGACACAAAATAAGAGAGGAAGAATTCATCAATAACTTTCCAATGGAAAATATGTCTGAAGAACAAGGAAAATATCCATCATGTCTTGATCGACATGCTTTCCATATTTCTAATCATAACAAAAAAGAAGAAATTGAACTCTTTTTATGTTAGAATATGGTAAAATATATTATGCCTTTAATAATATATTTTGAATATATTGTAATTAATATTGTATTTTTGTATTTATAGCAAGCATATATTTAGGTTCCTTAGTTTTAGCTATGAGTATCAATCTTTGTATTTAGCATATCTTGTAATTTGCATATATTGACCAAGTTCAATGAAATCAAGCAGGCAATTCACTTCCTTCATGGTATCAGACTAGTATGATCTCCTAATCCTAGTCTCATCTCTTCTTCTTCCCATTTCCTTTCATGTCTTCTCATGGCAGACTCGCCCAAATTTTATCCCACTCTCACCGTCACTAATATTAAGTCTCTCGTACCCGTAATATTAGACAATGAGCAAGCCTTGTATCATTTTTAGGCTACTCTGTTCATCAATCTTGCTACGGTTTATGATCTTTACGATCATTTGGTTCCACCCACGAAAGCGTCGGCTCTAGCTGCCTACACTACGGCCAAGTCGGCTGATCTGACTCTTTGGAAGCGTTTGGACGCTGTTATATTGCAATGGATTTACACTACCATTGCTCCTGATCTTCTTCTGGCTATCCTCAAACGTAATAACATGGCAGAGGGCTCTGGAACCATCTTGAATCTCTTTTTCAAGACAACAAAGCCTCTCAAGCCACCCATCTCGAGGAGGACTTTACGAATGCTGTTTTCGAAGGTTTCACCTCAATTGACAGTTATTGTAATTATTTACAGTCTCTGATGGACAGATTGGTTGATGTTGATGCTCCGATGACTAATAGTCGCCTGGTTTTATGTCTTACGAGGCGTATAGTGGTACGATGGATTTTATACAAAATCAAGAGTCATTGCCCCCCTTTGAAAGTTGTCGTTCCAGGTTGAAAATGGCTGAGCATACCATAAAGGCTCACAAGCTCATGAAAATGGTGTGTCCGGAAGTCGCACCGATAGCGCTGCCATAGTTGCCGCACCTTCTTTCTCTTTGAATAACTCCTCTGCTAGTAACAAAAAAAATAAAAATAAGAACAATTCGAAATCAAATGACAAGAAAAAGGCGACTCAACAAAGCCCAAGTGGACCCAGTCCAAGTCAGCTGCCACATCAACAGCACTAATGACAAACACGTCATCAGGGCCCACAACCACAGTGACAGTCGAGGTGGCATCCTGGTTGGGGAGGTTGGACAGTGCCTCCTTGCCCTTTTCCTGCATTCCAGTGGCAGCCAAGGCCCAATCCAGGGGCCCAATGCCCTTTAATCTCTAGGCCAGGCGTACATGGGCCCAAACCTTAATCTTTTAATGCTCTTGCACCTACTGCTCCTAGCTACACACCCACCGACATTGAGGCCTCTATGCATGCTCTTTCATTTTCTCAACCCAATGGGAACTACTACATGGATACCAGTGCTACATCTCATGTGATGGCGGATGCAGGTATTCTTTCTTCTTATTTTAATTCAAGCAATAAACATCATAACATTATTGTCGATAGTGGTCATTTATTTCTAATTATTGATCACAGTCGCACTACTTTGCCCCCACCCTATCCATCATTTACCTTAAACAATGTGTTAAACGCTCTGAAACTCATCAAAACTCTAGTCTCAGTTCATAAGTTTACCACAGATAATATGGTTTCTATATCATTTGACCCTTTTGGTTTCTCTGTTAATGACTTACAAACGGGGAATAGACTAATGAGATGTGATAGCACTAGAGACTTATATCTACTTTTCTCCAACTCTCAAGCCATTTCTTCCACCAATCAATCTGCTTTTACTGCTTTGCCTTCAGATATTTGGCACAATCGTCTAGGTCACCTTGGCGATAATATACTTAAGTCTCTTTGTAGTAAAACATTTATTGATTGTAATAAGGCTTGTAAAATTTTTTGTTCTTCTTTTGCTCTTGGGAAATTTTCTAAGCTACCTTTTTATGATTCGGTTTCATATACTTTTCTTCCGTTCGATATTATTCATAGTGATCTTTGGACTTCTCCCATTGTTAGTACTTTTGGCCATTGTTATTATGTTCTTTTTCTTGATGACTATTATAAGTTTATGTGGACATTTCCTATTGCCAAGAAATCTCAAGTCAAACACCTTTTCTTAGTTTTTCATGCTTTAGTCAAAACTCAATTTGAACGTAATATAAGGACGTTTCAGTGTGACAATGGTATAGAGTACATAAATGGTACTTTTATGGATTTTTTTGAAAAACATGGCATGTTTTTCTGTCTTTCATGCCCTCATACATCTCCTCAAAACAGCAAGGCCGAAAGACACATAAAATCCATCAATAATATCATCCGAACTCTTCTTCCTCATGCATCTATACCACTATCCTTTTGGCATCATGCACTCTCCATGGCCACATATCTTTTCAACATCCTTCCATCCAAGGTATTGAATAACCAATCACCCGCTCAAATCTTATATCAAAGTGATCCGGATTCTTCGGGTTTGCATATTTTTGGTTGCATATGTTTCCCATTATTCCCCTCATCTACTATTCATAAATTACAAGAAAGGTCCACTCCTTGTGCTTATTTAGGTTCGGCTCCTAATTATCGTGTTTCAAAATGCTATGACATGTCTAGTGGTAATATCATAATATGTCGTCATATTCATTTTGTTGAAATTGAATTTCCATTCTCCAAACTTCACAAAATAAAACATTCGGATTATGATATTTTTAGTGACACTATTAATTTCCATTTAAGATATCACTTGTCACAAAATTTCACTCAACCTACATTGCAAATTAACCCACCTAATCAATCGGACCAACCAGTGCAGCCCAAAACAAATTCGGCCTCTCTTCCTCAATCTAGGCCGCAGTCTCACACGGACCCAGATCATACCTCACCTCATGCTGCTTCTCCTTTAGCCCAATAGCTACAGCAGCCCACTCCCTCTCTTCCTCTCTATGACGCCACTACCTCAAGTAGTGGTGTCCATGGCCCGTCATCTCCTACACTCATCCCAGCTATCTTGACCCCTCCTCACACCACTTCTAGGCCTACTAACCCCATTTCACACTGCATGACCACTCATGCATCTAACGACATTTTAAAATCCAACCCCAAATACTCTTCCAATTACCACACTACAATCAATACTGGTATTTCTCCTATCCCAAAAAATCCTATTAGTGCGCTTCATGATTATAAATAGAAAAGTGCAATGTTGGATGAATTTAATGCTTTAATTAAAAATAAGACTTGGGAATTAGTAATGGAAATACACAACAGTAGGGCATTGATTGTGATGAAACGTTTAGCCCCGTGGTTAAACTGGCTACCATTAGAGCAGTTCTCAGCATTGCTCTCTCTAAATCTTAGCCCATTCATCAAATGGTTATTAAGAATGCTTTCTTAATAGTCATCTCAATGAAACAGTTTATATGCATCAACCCATGAGTTTTCGTAGTAAACAATTTTTAGATTATGTTTGCCTTCTAAAAAAGTATTTGTACGGGTTAAAATAGGCTCCTTGGGCTTTATACCAAAGATTTGCTGATTTTGTAGCTACCATTGGGTTTTCATAGTAAGTCAGATCACTCTTTATTCATTTACAAGAATGGTTCTGTTATTGCTTATATTCTGTTATATGCGGATGAAATTATTCATACAAATTCTTCTGACCATCTTCGTAAGCATATTATGGCTATCTTGTCTTCTTAATTTGCTATGAAAGATCTTGGTCATTTGAGATTCTTTTTGGGTATTGCTGTCACCCGTAACACCCACGGTGTCTTCTTATCTCAGATATAATATGCTACAAAAATTATTCAACATGCCGGAATGTCTAACAGCAATCCCTATCCTAATCCTATTGATACTAAGTCCAAACTTAGTGCAACCGCAGATACTCCGTATGATGATCCAACTAAGTATCGTAATCTTGCATGTGCTCTTCAGTATCTCACATTCACTCGATCAGACATTTTATAAGTAGTGCAGCAAGTCTGTCTTCATATGCACGCTCCGACTAATGAGCACATACATGCCCTTAAATGTATTATACGCTATCTTCAGGGTACTTTAACCTATGGTTTGCATTTGTACAAATCCTCAGTTAATCTCTTATACAGATGCTGATTGGGGTGGGTGTCCTGACACCCGTCATTCCACTTCTGGGTATCATATTTTTTGGGGGGATAATCTGGTCTCTTGGTCTTCAGAACGACAATCTACTCTCTCTCACAGTAGTGTAGAGACGGAGTACAGGGGTGTTGCTAATGTTGTTTCTAATTCATGTTGGATCCGAAACCTACTACTAGAGTTGCATTATCCCATTTGAAAGGCTACCCTAGTTTATTGTGACAATGTGGGTGTGATATACTTATCCGGCAACCAAGTTCAATATCAATGCACTAAAATAATTGAGATGGATATTCACTTCGTTCATGAGAAAGTGGCTCGTGGCGAAGTAGTATGCTACATGTGTCGTCCCGTTACTAAATTGCTGATATTTTCACAAAAGGGCTTCCACGTATTTTATTTAATAATTTTCGGGACAGTCTAAGCATACGAGAACCTCCTGCTTCGACTGAGGGGGTGTGTTAGAATATGTTAAAATATATTATGCCTTTAATATATATTTTGAATATATTCTAATTAATATTGTATTTTTATATTTATAGAAAACATATATTTAGGTTCCTTAGTGTTAGCTATTAGTATCAATTTTTGTATTTAGCATATCTTGTAATTTGCATATATTGACCAAGTTCAATGAAATCAAGTAGGCAATTCACTTCCTTCATTTTAAATAAGAAAAATTAGTGAACTTCAAAATTCAAAACAATAAGGCCATCATCTCGAAAGGTGAGCTACCCCAAAACTCCATCCTTAGTTCAGATTGTAGGTTGCAATGCACCTACGTGAAGCTGTATTCTGTACTAAAGCCAGGAATTCCTCTGTACGAAGGGATAAAAATAGGCTGGGTATTGGAAGAAGGTTTATACCAAAGTCGATGTCCCTTTTGGGAGGGACTTCGAGAAGATATTTAGGAAACACTTCTAGGAATTCATGCACGACTAGACAGACTGAAGAGTTGGGTTATCGGAAACTGGTATCCTTAACCTGAACTAGATGATAGATACAACTCTTGGAAATCATCTTTCTAGCCTTAAGGTAATAAACAAACCAACATATAGGTGTAGAGGTACTACCTTCTATTTGGTGAGTGGCTCATTAGGAAGCTAAAATTTAATGACTCTGGTTTTACAATTGACTTGAGCATAAGATGAGTGTAACCAATCCATGCGAAGAATGAAATCACAATCAAGCATGTCTAGCTCTACTATATCACCTGGAGTGATTTTCTTAAAAACTGAGACTCATGAGCACTTTCTATATATCCGTTTAGCTAAAATTAAGTTGATAACGCTCAAACTACACTTATTATAATTTAGAGTGTAGGCGATCACTAACAATATAAATCCAACGTGTGAGATCGGAGTCAAATCCCATAAGGAACGGTTAAGAGTAGACTTCAATTACGAAGTAAGAATGTGTTCTAGACTTTTGTAGCATAAAAACAAGTCAGTTGTAACATAATTTAAATATGTAGATTTCATTATCAAAATTATGAGAGATATCAAGAATCGATATTAGAACGATTTCAGCAATTTGGTTTATAACAATTTAACAAAGGCTTCTAGGGGAGGTGCAAAGTAAGATTGAGGTTCTAATAAGGGCAAAGGTACAACTTAACATCATTAATTCTCAATGGATAGGCAAAGATTGATCAATTACACGATATAGCATCTATCGATCGCTATTCGTTTCTACATGCTAGCACTTTCAAGCCTAAACATGCAATCGAGCAAAACCAACCCGATACGTAGAAAAACCTTATCTATTGAGAGAGATTACAATTGATAACATAAATCAATGGCTAGTTGCTAATTTGGTCACTTCCCATTACTATTTTTAGCTAATAAAGAAGATGTAGCATAGAAAGATGTTTGCAACCACATTTCATAATTGATTCTATACCAAATTAACAAAGCCATTTCAAATGAACAATTGATAAACTGTAACAAAAATCCAAATGTAGAACAACAATCTAACTCATTAGCACCCCCCTAGTAGTAAGGAATTTAGACACACATTGCAGAAATTAGAAAAATTATACAAAAGTAATTATCATTCATTTGATGCAGCAAATATTGAAATCCAAAACTCAAAGCTAAAATCTCTAAAAATGAAATTCCAAACCCCAAGTTCGCTTCTGGGTTCTTAACTCGCAATCTTCATTGTAAAAGCCATGCCTCATTTTCCATTGAAAATTCTATTTATACATTTGCAAAACATTAGGCAAAATTATCACTAAGAAACACTTCGACGATGTTAGTCGGGTTCACTGAAGTAGTCGGTGTATCGCCAAATTTGTTGTTACCTCACCCATTGGAGATTTTCTCCTTCAGTCCATGATCTTTAGTTAGGCGAGCTCGATCTCTCTCGCAAAAATGTTTGATGAGTCACTATTTGTTCATCTCTCACATAGGTCTTCAGTCGCTTTCTTTCCCTAAGGATCTGTTTATATTAGGCGAGCTTAGACTTGCTCGCCTTTACCATCCGCAAATCGCTGAAGTCGTTCTCCTCTTGCCCTTTCGTGATTCTCTTAAACCTTTCTTTCCACTAACATTAGGAGATCACGATGCAACTCGCCCAAATCACTTCGGCATATCGCCGATTGTTCATAGTTCTTGCCAAAGTGTTCAACTTTATGGCCTTGATTCCTCAAGAGATCAGTGATCTAGTTGTGCATTTGGCGATACGCAAAGGGCTCTTTGTGAGCTTCAGCCTCCATTTCGCCTAATTTTGTCCTTTTTTATTTTTTTTCTTCGATGTTTAATTCATGATTGATATCCAATACCTTCCACCTGCAAATGATCACCTTGAAGTCAGTTTTGGGCACAACAAAGGCATAGAGGACACTAATTTCTTGTATTTTGAGCTGTAAATAAGTCTAAATTCCCGACTCATCATGAGTCACCAACATGAGTAGATACTGGAAAGGTTCTAACAAGATTTTGGGTCTGACATTGAAATTCATAAAAAGATAAGGAATCACGAAGGAAAGATTTTCTCTTAGATATAATAATACATAAACATCAATATGGAAAACTCATAACATACTGGTGACCATATTAGGGGAATCTGATCCAGTCAAGTTTGAATAGCATAAAACTTGCCTTGGCATTATTTTCCATAAGAACTAGATGAGGTACACTATTGAGTTAGACGACCTGCTGAAGCAGCTGAAGTATTAGGCTGAGTCTGCTAATGAACAACCCTGCCCTTGCCTACGCCGATGGGCAATCCCTCAATCTAGGACCAGTCTTGCCACATCCAAAAAAGTACCAGACCAATCATACACTCTCTCAGGTGATTCTTATCATACTTTTGGAAAGTTGGAAAGGTGTGACCACTGGTTGCACCATCATGAGACTTAGAGCCTTGTGCTCTATCCTTGTTAAACTTAGGAACCAGAGCACTAACACAAATGTGGCTGGGATAGAATACTTCTATCAAAAATTAAAATGACTACCCCCTTCTAATTTCTAATGAGAGTTGTCCATATTATCTGTCTAAGCCCTATTGTTATACCTATCACTCTCCTTGAGCTTTACTTTCTCTTTCATCACTATCTCAAAAATATCAGAGACAAATTTACTCATGTGAATCCTAGAGTAGGCCACCATAGTCAGAGCATACTTTGAAAGTTGGATGAACTTCAAAGAGTACTCCTTCATAGTCATGTACCTCACTTCAAATTAATGAACTCTTGGATTTTACATTCCTTCAACTCAAATGGGAAAAATTATCTAGAAAATCGGCCTCAAATTTGTCCCAATCAATCGAGCCTACATCCTCAACCCTGTTATCCTTCCATTTCTTGTACCATATCTGATCCACCCGTTCAACTGATAAGTGGCCAAATATGCACTATTGACCGGAGTAATACACATAATCTCAGTAATCTTCTTGATACCCTCAATAAACTCTTATGGATCCTTATCCACCTTATAACAATGAAATTTAAAAGGGTTAATCTGAGTGAAGTCTCAAACTCTAGTAGCTAATATGTTACCTTTCGAATTGATCAGGGCCATAATATCTCGATTGTCTAGAGCAGTCGTAGCTTGGGCTTGCACTTGGAAAGCAACCCTAAACTAAGTATGAGAAACCTGTTCAACCAGGGGTCTGCTAGAGAGGGTGGTGCTTGTTGCCCTTCATCTTTGTCCCTTCTAACATAGGCTCTTTATGAGATATGATGTTGTAAATGTATAGAGCAAGTGTTAGAAAGAGATGACCTAGAGTTGCATTCTATCACACTATAATGACCCTCAAGATCATTTTCATCCTTTTCTATCTTTTCATCATTTGGAGCTTTTCTGTAGCGGCCCCAAGTCATTTATGTCTTGCTGGCACTGACAGTTTGGTCGCCTGGTTATTCGTTTGGATTTTATGCTTGATTCTTTGTTTTTGAACTATTGGAGTTTGATAGGTTGACTTCAGTCAAAACTCTAGGAAAATGACCTCAGAACGAAATCTAATGGTTCCATAAGCTTTGAATGGCTAAATTAGGCTAGTAGCATAGTCAGTACGAGTATCAAAGTAATTAGTGCTAGTTTGGTCAACATTCTTGATAAAAATGCTCAGATTTAAATTTTGTTATCGCAGTTAGCTCTAGAGTGTCGAATTTGGTCTATAATGACCATTCATGTGATTCCCGAGGCTTTTGGTCTTATTTTGAGTCTCCTTGTAAATTTGGAAAAATGGTGCATGGGTGTGGGACCCATTTTTTGTTGAGACGACCTCAGATAAAATTTTTGACTTCACCATTGATTCTAGAATATTGAATTTAGTAGGGGTAGCATAGTCTGCTTGCGTGCACGGGATTCCGACTGAATCCCAAGCACCTCATCGGAGCTTGTTTAAAGCTCAAGTTTGAGCTGATGCATTTCCTATTGGTGCCAATGGTTCTCCTCATCGCAATCACGATGAAGCCTCCATGATCGCGAAGGGGCACTCATCTTAGCCATCATAATTGCGAGGCCCCTGGCTGCGATCACGAAGGGTTTCCATGGGGGTGGACCACATGGTCATCGCGGTCTCGAGGTTTTACCACTGTGATCACGATGGTCATTTAATCAGGGTATTGCAATCACAACCTAATATTTCGCGATCGCTATGCATTGTGTGTCTAGTCTTTTAATTTAAAACCAGATGTGAACCATCCTCGACCCCCATATTCATTCTTCGATTTTGAAAGCTAAAGAACTCTATTTTGAGTGATTCCAAGACAAGTAGGTTCGCATTGATCATGGGTACATGTTGGTATTTTCGAAGAATCGTGTAAGGCATCGGTGTGAATTTCCTCTTGGGCCTTGTGATTGAGTTAGAGGAGTAGAGTTGAGCTTTAGGCTTTGATTTAAGGTCAGTTGCATTTGTTAGCCCAGTTTTCATGCTCTAGAGGGTAAGGTGCTTATGGCATCATTATTGTATGTGATTGTGTGTGTTGTTTGGGTGCTGGTAATGTCATGCATTATATTAGATCATTATTTTCTCAAGGGTGTACTCGACCCCGATGCATGTATTGGTTCTTGGCATTGATTTGAGAAAGTTAGGTTGTAACTCAAACTATTTTATACTGATTTTTGTAAAATGGGGGTCGTACTACCTTTATTACTATTATTTTTAGTAGACTGGAGGCATCGAGGATGTGCTAATTTTATTATATTGATCGAGGCATCGAGGATGCGCTCATTATTTTATATTGGCCCGGTCATAGAGATTTTCCACCCTTTCTATACAGATTTGATTTGTTATCTCCGGTCACCACGATGGAGTGGACTTTGATAATGGGATATACAGATTGATATCTATATTTATATAAGACCTGTTACGATATTATTAGATATATCTTTTCCCTTAGTAATGGGTAATTCTTGATGGTATTCTTTGGGGAATACTTCTGGTCTACAGCAACATATTCCTGATCTGTTATCTATATAAGCAGCAAAATATTCTTCTTTGTAATCTTTATAAGTTATTTCTATTGGTATATAAATACTATATGGACTTATCATTTTGATATAAAAATTATCTTATCATCGTAAGTAATCTTGATACCATGATCAAGTATATCATATGGTTTTATACTATCTAGAAAAGTGGTTCCTAGCAGTATTTCTAACATATCATTATTTCCTTCTGGTTCAACCAATAGTTTTATAGGAATAGTATTATCTTTGAATTTTAAAATAGTTTCTATCATGTTTGTTATTTCATGTCTTTTTCCATTAAAATCAGTATAAAGATGACTATCTTTTAGTTTATATTGTTGGAGATGGTTACATAGCCTAAGGCTAATGTAATTTCCACTAGCTCCTGTATCTAATATGATGTTTATAGGAATGAATTGTATACCATTAAAATATTCTCCCTTTATCTTATAATTTTTTATTTTATCATTTTTGCTTCTAAGATAGGTTGTCTAACTCTTTCTGATTGTGTTCTTCTTATTATCACTATAGGGTTTATGACTCGAGTTTCCTCAAAGGATAATCGAGAGGTTGAATATTATTGGTTATACAAGGGTTTAAGTTGTAAATCTAAGTCTAATGGTGTATCTTTTATTTCTTGTATCTGTGTCATACTAGGCATTTGTATTTGACTAACTTCCTCAAAAAAATGGGGATAATCTATTATCTCTTTTATGGCAAAGCAATCTGAATGTTGTGTATTAGAAATAGCATATGAGATTTCATATGTTATCGAATAGGGTCTATTGTATTTATGAAAGAAATCTTTTCTTTTAAAATTTTGTACTAAGCTTAAATTTTTATCAAAGTCTTTATCTATAAGATGGAATGAAATTCTAGGATAAACATTAAATTTAATCTCTCCATATTGTAGATTTCCTCGTAGTATTCCTAAGAAGACTTCTTTCCTGTTTATTATCCTATTATCTATAATAGCTAAATTTATTGGGGTATCTAATCCTTCTCTAAATGTGGATTTTATTATTAACTGGATTGCTCCTATATGTATCCATCCTAGAGTATTTCGAATTTCTGTTTTTATTTTTCGTAATTTATCTTGAATATTTTTTTTGGATAATAAAAGAATCATTATTTTATTAGAAGTAACAGAAACTTCTAACACTCTTTCTTGGATATTTAATCCATAAAATAAATGATGTTGTCTTTTTCTTAATTCGAATCTATCAAGTATATTTACGTCAAATCCTGAGTAGTTAGTTAAAGAACAGTTTTCTTTTGGTATTTATTTTAATTTTTTTTTATCAATAAAAATATCTTGTTTATATTCTCCAATTTATTCTATTGTTTCTTCTATTATATCAGTTTATATTTCATTATTTATTTTGACTGTCTTCTTCTGACGAAGAATAATAATCCATATCAGTTAATATAAATATTGTATCATCTGATTCAACTTCTTCAAAATTATTTAGTTGTATAAATTCTTCTAAATTTATTAGCAAATTTCTTTGGGCATCTATTGGCATAGTGTCCTATCTCTTTGCAGTAGTAACATCTGCATTTCTTTGGATTTTTTCTTTTATTATTCCTTTTGTAAAAAGGTTTTTAATATCGCGTATATCCTATCTTTTTGTAATATCTAGCCTTTCTCTTTTTAAAATATTTTTTCTTGAAGAGTTTCTTTTTCTTATATTTTCTTTTAATCTTTTTGTAATAATAGGGACTTTCACATCCAATTATTATAGGCATTTTAGGATTATCACAGCATAGACTTACTTTCTTTCTTAATTCTTTTGTTGTTTTAGCTAATATGACATCTGCACACCATGTACTAAGCTTATCTTTTAAATTAGTTATTCTTTTTCCTAAAGTATCGGCTGTTCCGGAATTATAAGTATCTATTAAATTTTTACCCCAAGGGTCTGGTATCTTAGTAAAAAATATCGGTACATACATTTCTGTATTTTTAACTCTGTTATAAACATAGCAATAATAATCTTGAAAGACACAAATATATTTATTTATTTCACACATATCACATAATTGTAATCATAACAAAGCAATTTCATATTTTTTAATCGTTGCAGGGTCTTTTAAAATATTACCTTCTCCGTCAAATTCTAATCTTATAGCTTCAGTAGCTCTTGTAATTAAATTAGCAATATTCTCATCGGTACCAAAAATATCATTTCTAGTTGCATCATTTAAGTTTTGCCAAAATCTTAGCACACTATTTAACAGACTTCGTTCTATAAAATGTTTAGTGGTGTCATAATCCATTTTGTTTACTGTTACTGCTATCCTTAAAGAAGTTTCCCATTTATCTATATCTTTCTCAGTATTATTAATATAATCTAAATCTAGATATATTCCAAACGAATTAATCACTTCACTTTTCATTGATCCTACTGGTGGGTGACTATCTTTTGTTCTTAATGCAGCATTTATACCTGCATAAGCCCTAGTGGGTCTATTAAAACTTGTTCAGTTGATTTCAGCCTGAGTAGTGAGCTCAGTAATATTAGGATTAAAATCTACTTCTTCTGGTTTGACAGTATCCATTTTTAAATTAATCATATTGCCTTCATTTTTTAATTGGGTTCCTTTTATATATATTATAAGGCTATCTATTTTTGAATTTTCTGAATCGGAGCTTACCATTTTAGATTATTTCCTCCATATCCTTCTAGTATTTTTATTTTCAAAATATGGGATCCTATAATATCTAATGTTTTATTTATAGGTTTTTTATCAACATTTATTTCTTTTTGATTTAGTATATCTTTCAAAGTTTGAATTTCTTTAACTATTAAATCTCTAAAGTAAATTATCATTTTTCTATATTTCGTACAAATCTTGTTCTATTTTTAGAGGATCTTCTTCATTAAGTAAATTATAATTGGATTTATTTTCCATTCTATCCTAAACTAGCTGGATGCTTTTTGAAATAATAGTTTTGAAGCAATTTTATATTATCTCGTTCTCCTATTATATTATCTTCATTAGCGTGTATTATATTTTGTATTCTTCTTACTTATTCAATTTTATCAGGGTCTAATCTTTTAAAATATCTTTTGTAAGATCCGTCTTTTATCTTAGCAACTTTTAAGTTTTTCTGAAAGTTCCAATATAGATGATTATCTAATATTATTTCTGTAAAGGATGATAATCTATTCATTATCCTATGCTAGAAGGATGAGTTTTAATTTCAAGTTGAATGAGTTTTATGTTATCAGTTAGTCCTTCTATGACTGTGTCATAATCATCCAATATTTGTTTTGTTCTAATAATAGAATCTTTCAAGTTTTCATTGTTATCTTTCAAAAGTAAACGTAAGAATTTTTTGCATGGGTATCCTTTAAATATTTTCTAAACTTCCATAGATAGTTATTATCTATTTTTATGTCTGAAAAAGAAGAATGTCTTTTCATTCTATATTTATGTCAGTAAAATTTTTATCACATCTCAAAGAGTTAGTTATTTTATCAAATTTATCTTCACTTTTTTCATGTCTAATATTAATATCTAATGAGGATATAGACATATTTTGAGTAATATCTACCTCTACGTCTTTAATATTTATCATGGCTCTGATACCAACGAGAAGAGGGGGTCCAAAAATTACTGGTTCGATAAATCAAATATTCGAATAGGTATATTTTCATATCTAATAACATTATCATCTTGTTTAACAAGTAAAATTAAGTCTCCTGAGAAGGAATATGTTATGTCTAATATTAACATAATAATTAAAACAGAGTAACCTTCAAGAGCAGCATAATATTATTACCGTATAATTTCTTAACTTTAATAAAAAGTGAAGGGTCCAACACGCTTCCATACCTGTCCCTCTTTGACCAAAATTACATCGGGTATCCATCGAGACTTTTATCGGATATTGCAATTCCAACCTAAAAACAAGTAACTTCTCTGACGTTCCTTCAGCATAACTCAGCACAACCTTAGTTCATTTTCTATTCTAAGGTGTAAGAATAATATGGAAGGGGAAACTTGTCTTTTTATAAAAGAAAAAAGATTATAACCATAATACTAATATTTGCTCAACAAAGTAACTCAAAAACTTCTTAGTTTTTATTCATATATAATAATGGGGATATTTTACAAAGAGATAGGATTTAAGAGTCGATGCCCCCTTTCGTTTACAAACTGTCTCCTTTTATAGGAAAAGGAGACGGACTTCAAACTACAGACTTCAATTTTTTTTTTAAAAAAACTAGACAACGACCTACTTACATAATCAAAAGAAGACAAAACTAGTAGGACCTTACAAGATGACTTTTTCTATAAAATGACACAAGTGTCATCTTTATCTTCTACGTATACTATTCTATCTTTTTAATCATTATTACAAAATGACAAAATGTTAGCTATCAGTCGCTATCGATTAGATATATATCCCTATCATCCTCTTTGTCTTCTCTTCTATCTTTGATTTCTTGCATACGTATTTTCTTGCTTTATCTTTGCATCTTCTTCTTCCATTTTTCAAAGTAGACAAGATAGTAGGACCACCTCTCATTATTTATAAAATGACAAAAGGGTCTCTATCTTACAAAAAGCATCCTTATCTTCTACATCATTTTGATCCTTATCTCTTTTTTCAAGCGTCCGAACTTTATTCGGATGATGTGGACATTGCATCTTCTATTATTTTTTCCTTTCTCGTGGAACAAAAGTCACAAGTACCCATCATATATTGCCTGAGCTGGCGTAATCTTTTTTGAGCCTGAGGGCTTGATTTCAAATTTTTTTTCTATCATATTGTATTTTGTCTGTAAATATCGGGCAACAACTGGTGGAGTATTCCTTGCTGGTGCTATCATGATTGAGGAGTGTATTTTTTCTCCTCCATAGGTCCTGAAAGCTTTTTAGAACAACTATCTATTCCTTGTAGAATTATTCTGAATCCTATGGCTCTTCGATAATGAATATCATTTTCAGTGAATTTATTAAATTCTTTAGTAGTTTTATCATTTTGAGAAATATAAAAATCGGTTGATTTTTCCAACTAGATCAATGGATCCAATCGATATTCCTTTTGAAGGCTTTTGAGGCCTAAAAGACATTTGTACATATTTATCATTAGTAGCAGTAGTATTATCAGATTTTTAAATTTTGATCAGGTTGTTGATCATATCGTAATTATCTCCATATTGCCCGACTTTAGACGTTATCTTTGCACATAAGCTGATTAATTTATTAGCAATCTTGGGATCACAGTAGAAATTGGCAATTTCGATAATATCTGAGATTGTAGTTTGAATATAGTCAAAGAATTTTTTGATATCTTCCAGATATATTTTTATTTGTTGCTTAATATTATTGTCCATCTCTTGCTAGGAAATCTGCTGTAAGATTTTTATTAGAGCGAATAATTTCAATATCAAAAGAATATTCAGACAAAAGTATTTGCCATTTGGTAAATCGTTTATATTCTGGTTTAGACGAAAGATTGTTGTGAACAAAGGCTTTTATCTGGGTATTATCTGTTCTGAGGGTAAATCTTTTAGGTAGCAAAAAGTAATAAAACTTTTGACAACTCTTTACTACAGCTAATAATTCTTTTTCATTAATATGATATCTTTATTGAGTATTTGAAAATGTTCCAGGGCAATATCGACATAGACTTTCTCTAATCTTATTTTTATTAGAATCATAATCTAACTTTTTTAGTACACCGCTCCAACAGTGTTCTGAAGCATCTGTTTCTAAAATTAAATCATCACTATCTTTTGGTAATTATAATTTTGGTAAGTTTTTACAAATAATTTTAATATCTTGTACTTTTTTCATTAAGACTTCATTAAATTCAAAGCTCTTATCCTTTTTTAATAATTCTTGAAATGACTTTCTTAGTTCAGCCAAATTCTGAATATAATCCGAAGCATAGTTAAATATTCCTAAAAAGCTTTGTAATTACTTTTTATCGACTAATTTATATGGAAAAATAGATATCTTTTCAACGATATGGCGTTGTAATTTTATACCGTTTCCGTCAATTATCATTCCTAAAAATTCTATCTCATTTTTAATAGACTGGCTTTCTTTTTAGAAAGTGCTAATCCATTTTCTAAACATAGGTTAGTAAACTTATTTAGGTGTACCAGGTGTTCTTCAAGGCTATAAAAAAAAACTAAAATATCATCAACGTAGATAAATATATAGCCATAATCTTTAAAGATATTATCCATTTTTCTTTGAAATATCTGTGGTGCATTTTTTAATCTAAATGGCATGACTAACCATTTTTTTAATCGAAATTTTCCTCATTATATAAAGCAGAAAGAAAGAACAAGTACAAGGAGTGGGACATGAAAAGCCTTACCTCCAAAAATAAAATGGATGAGAAGCCGGCTTTAAGGTCGGCATACTTATCCCTGGTACAAAGGTGCTATCTATGTACTAGAAAAGCGTTAAATCTATGAGAGGACTCCTCTCGGTACAATGTGACTAAGAAGAGAAAACATAACTGAGGGAGGATCGATTTTCCCTAAATCCAGAATCAGCCTCACAACTCCAACACAAGGATCAAGGTCAGTACAACTAAACCAGGAGACACACAACGGTGACCAAAATTGAAAACTAGTTTCATTTTTGATAGCCGTTGAGTGCGGCTCCAAGTATTGGGTGTTGTGTTGCTGGTCTGGATTTTTGTTGATTACATCAGGCATTTGAAGATATGCATACAACCTGCATGACTTAAACAATTGAGAAGGCCTAATAGTTGTTGTTGAGCTAACCATCCAGCTGCACCAAAAGGCTTTCTGAAGCTGTTGTTGTTGGTAGGTTGTGTAGCTTGATGTTGTGATTGCTGCTGCATGTTGTTGCAGCATGGTAATTGGCATGGATGGAGTGTTGATGATCTTCTTGCATGCCAGGCTACTGTCTCCCTTCTTTTGAAGTTCTGTGGGTCTGCATAGACAAGTAACCAAAGTAACAAACACCTGTGGGTGTTTAGTTGTTGCTGCTGTTGGACTGTTGCTGCTCCAAATACATTCAGTTGCACTAAAAGAAAAGTATGAAACCATCTACTGTAGCCTCTGTTTCAGGTTGTGACTCCATGGATTGTTGGAAGAAACAGCTCCACTTGTTGTTGTTCTTATACTCTGCTCAGAGAAATAACCATAGACCATTCCACATGTTGGCCCAATAGATGCCAAGATGCAGATCAGCCCTGTAGTTTGGATTGTATTTCTGAAGCTGTTGTTATTGGAAGTTATTGTTGAGAGTTGTTGTATGTTGTAGGTCTGAGGTGTGAAAGTGCAAGGCTGCACTTGTTGCATCTTAGCTAATTTGCTGTAGGTGTTGTTGTTGTAGTTGTTGTTGCACTTTGGAGGAGTTCCAAGGTCAGCTGTTGTAGTTCCCCTGTAAGACTCCAATCTTCTATAGTTCTACATCCCAGGTATCCCATGTTGTTGGTGTAGTTCTGCACTAACAAGTAAACAAGCAAAGGTCTCCAATGGTGTTGTTACTTGTAGTGCATACAACCTGCTGCATCTCTGCACTGTAGCTGTTGGTGTTGTGGTGTGACTTCTGGAGTAATTGTTCCTGGTGAGTAGCTCCAACTTGTTCTGCTGGAGTTCCTTGTTGTTGCCTTCTCTGCAATGTAGCTGTTGCTGTAACTCAGTTGTATTCACTGCTGCTGCTGTAATGTAAGATATGCAGGTGATGTTGCTAAGATGCTTGTCCAAGAATTCCACTCTCAGCTGCTGCAACTCCAATGCTATGTTCAAAGCTGCATGGTACCTGCACAAGATAGACAAACAAAAGGAACAAAGAGCTGCAGGAGTTTTATGGTGCAGAATTGGTGTTGCTGGTATTTCAGGAAAGAAGTTGGCCTGGTTGGAGGGCTGATGTGTTTGTGAAATCTTAGTATGGCAGGCTGATGTTTCCATGTTATTGCCTTCCATTTGCTAAGGTTCCCTAGATGGTATTGTTCCTGCACATAGACCATCAAGAGAGTACAGGTATTCAACCAAGCAAAATAACCAGAAAGGGCCCTGTGAAGTCCTCTTAGTGGAGATGTTTGATTTGGTGGTTATATCTTTTATGTCCTCTATGTAGTTGTTGTTAGTGCATGTTGATGAGTCCCTGGAGCAACCTGCAACAATACAACAAACAACCAAAGGCAAGAAAGAACTTGCAACAGCAACAGCTAACACAAAGGAAAGGATCTCAAAGAGAGTTTTTGAGCCTGTTATCATTTTCAAGGTCGCTCGACTAACGTCTCCACTTATCCGTTTGAGTTGAAACTTCATGAGGTATGCACATATAGCCTTTTATTTAGCCTTGTAAGATTTGAAGGCTTTTTTCCCAAGTTAGAGCTTCCATATACCAAATTTCTCTCTCCTTAGGCTTAAGACAGCTGATTGTTTCAAGGTCGCTCGCCTAACGTCTCCAATTATCCGTTTGAGCTGAAACTTCTTGGGCCTAGTCATAATAGTAATTGCTGCAATCCTGCAAAGTTTGGATGCCTTGGTGCATGTCCTCATGCTGCAACACACCCTGCACATCTTAGCCTGTTGAATCTTAGATGTTGCAGGGTGTTTGGAAGTTGTATTTGAGGTTTTCTCTATGTATTTGTTGTTAAAGAGAGTTGTTATATCACTCCAGCAACCTGCAATAATACAACAAACAAATCCAACTAAAAAAGAACTTGCACAAACTAGCAATAAAGAAGGTACCTCAGTAAGAGCTTTGGAGACTGTTATCTTTTTCCAAGTCGCTCGACTAACGTCTCCAATTATCCTTTTGAGTTGAAACTTCATGAGGTTTGCATATATATCATTTTATTTAGCCATGCAAAGTTTGAAGGCTTGTTTCCCAAGTTGGAGGATCCAAATTACTAAAGTCCCTCTCTTTAGGCTTAAGGCAGCTGAATTTTTCAATATCGCTCGCCTAACGTCTCCAATTATCCATTTGGGCTGAAACTTCATGAAGTTTGCATATATATCCTTTTTTTAGCCATGCAAAGTTTGAAGGCTTGTTTCCCAAGTTGGAGGATCCAAATTACTAAAGTCCTTAAGGTAGCTGAATCTTTCGATGTCGCTCGCCTAACGTCTCCAATTATCCGTTTGGGCTGAAACTTCTTGGGCCTTGTCAATATAGTCTTTTTTTAAACCCTACAAAGATTGGAGGCCTTTGAATAGGTCCACATGCTGCTGCTCACCCTGAAATTTTCTAGACCTGCAACTACCTGCATATGCAAAAGGAAAAGAAAGGAAGAGATAGCTACTCTAACCCCTAAATCTAATGGTATGAAGATTATTCTATAAAAGCAGTAAATTAGGGAGACTCTCCCTTTTACAATGGTCCTGATTATCATTATTTATATCAGCTAATATTACAAGGTATGAAGAAGTTCCTTCAAGTTGGTTGATTGATCTTCTTCATCTTAGTTCTCCTGAAGCTAGCCATGCCAGCTTTGTCCATTTTGTAGTGTCCCTTGGTCTCTCTTTGAAGCTGTTGAAAGCTGTAGTAGTGTTGTGTATAGCTTTTCATGTGGCTTTCCTTTGAGAGTGAATCTGCAGTGTAATTAGCTTCCCTAAAGATATGCCTGCACTGGAAAGTTTCTAGTTTGCTAACCAATACCTGCAGTTCAGTGAGATAGGTGTGAATATTCCATGGTGGTTTCATCTCTTGTTTGAGCCACTTGATCAGTAGCTCAGAGTCTACTTCTAGGGCTACCCTACTGTGGCCATGTTGTAGACACCATTGAATACCAATAAGAGTTGCTTGTACTTCAGCTTGGTTATTAGAACCAAAGCCTAGTGGAGATACAAAGGCATATATCAACACTCTATTATGGTCCCTAAGAATGCCCCCTGCCCCTATTTTCCCTAGATTGTTAAGGGCACTCCCATCTGTGTTTAGCTTGACCATTGTAGGCTGTGGTTTAGTCCAACATACCTTGGTTACTCTCAAATCCTGCTGGCTTTTTCCAACCATGGTAACCAAGTCTGCCCACTTACTTGGCAAATCAATATATGGATACACAGTGGATATAAGCATATATAGATTTTTGGTTACTGAGAAGATTACTCTAGTTGCATTAGACTTCTTGCCTCCATACTTGCATGCACATCTATTCTTCCATAGATTCCAACACACAAAAATAGCTATGGCTTGCAGTACTAGCTTGTGCAGATCACTGTTGGTTTTGATTAGCCACCACCTCATTAAAAGGTTTTTTAATGGTGTGGTGCTGTGTTGAAGTCCCCATGATCCTGAGAAGTGCTTCCATATGTGTTGTGCAAAGTAACCTGATACAAAGATATGGTCTATATCATCAAGACCTGCTCTATAACAACAAGAGCATGCAGCAGGATCCTGTCCAAAGGCTACTATTCTGTCATTTGTGGGGAGTTTAAGTCTGAAAGCTCTCCAAAGTAGAAAATAGGCCTTAAAAGGAATACTATTGTGCCATATGTTGCTGTTAGTGAGTGATCTTGTCTTTTTCTTCCTTACCAACTCCCATGCTGATGAACAAGTGAAATAACCATGAGAGTTAGGCTTCCAGATGGCTTGATCCTGCATATTTGGAATATAGCTAATGGGAGTGCTGAGAATTTTGCACACCAGCTGAGGGGGTGCATGTTTCCTTACTTCCTCTGCCTTCCATCCTCCATTCTCTATTAGTTCAGAGACAGTAGTGTTATTCAATCTAGGGAGACTTTCATTGTGGTAAGCTAATGGACCTACCCCTAACCAATCATCCCACCACAAGCTGCTTGTTCCAGACTTGATTCTCCATTGTATATGAGGCTCAATATCTTTTTTATTGATCATCATGTGCTTCCACATGAGGGACTGTCCTGTGTCCCACTTTTTTATGATTGGATGAGCCCTTTGGCAATATTTTGCTTTAAGGAATTCCCCCCATAGTGTCTTCTTTGATCTGAAAGTCCACCACTGTTTATATTGGAAGGATAAGCACACATCCACTAATTTTTTAACACCTATACCACCCTCCTCATAAGGATAACTGAGAGTATCCCAAGAGGCCCAGTGATATTTTCTTCTTTCAGTATCCCATCCCCAAAAGAAGTCAGCAATTAGTCTTTTGATCTGATTCATGGTGGTCTTGGTAGGACTGATAGCTGACAGCGGGTGTATAAGAATGGATTGCAGCACTGATTTCACCAAGGTGACTCTACCTCCATAGCTTAACATTTTAGTCTGCCATCCCCTGATCCTGCTTAGAACCTTAGAAACCATACTAGAGAAATATATGATCCTTTGTCTTCCTATATATAGGGGACAGCCTAGGTAAGTGATTGGGCCATGAGTGCATTTGTATCCTGTGATCATGCTGACCCTTTCCACCACACCAGAGGGAGTATTCAGTGGCATCATGGTTTGACTCTTATCTTTATTGATAAGTTGTCCTAAAATAGCTTCATATAGTTTAAAAGTTTTGGTAATCAGTGTAAGTGAGAAGTTGCTGGTAGATGTGAAAATGATCACATTATCTGCAAAGCTCAAGTGATTTACTTGAGGACCTCTTCTTTCCATCTGGAATCCTGTATATAAATAATGGTGCTGAAGATTGTTGAGAAGTCTAGACAGAACTTCAGCTCCAATGATGAATAAAGTAGGGGATAGGGGGTCTCCTTGCTTGAGTCCTCTTGTAGAGTGGAAGAAGCCATGCCTTGCACCATTAATGATGACTGAGTACCAATTGTTTGACATAATCCTCCAAACCATATCAATCAATACTTCTCCAAACCCCATTTTCCTTATGACCATACAAATGAATGACCAAGAGACCCTATCATAGGCCTTGGCCATATCCAGCTTTATCACCACATTATCCCCAGCCTTTGGTCTCTTAATATTATGGATGATTTCTTGAGCTAACATTATGTTCTCAGAAATACTCCTACCTTTAACAAATCCAGATTAATTATCTGAGATTAGCTGAGGCAGTATTAGAGCAATTCTGAGGCTTATCAGCTTAGAAATGATCTTGTTAGTGAAGTTGCTGAGAGAAATAGGCCTGTATTCTGAGAGGCTGTTAGGATGCTCATTCTTAGGAAGTAGAGCCAAGCATGCATGAGAAATAAACTTGGGAATACCATGTCCATTGAAGAAATACTGGACTAATCTCAGTAGGTATTCACAGATGATATCCCAGCATGAATGAAAGAATTTCCCATTCATTCCATCTGGTCCAGCAGCTGATGTAGGGCTCATAGAAAATACAACTTTCTTCAGCTCATCCATAGTAGGTAAGGATTGCAGGCTCTCATTCTGTTCCTCTGTAACCATCTTTGGAATACATTTATGAACATCTTCCCTGATCAGTCTCTTTTCTCCAGTGAATATTTTTTCAAAGTATGCTGTGGCTGCTCTTGGAATATTGTCTTCACCTTGAATAGTATTGCCCTGTTCATCACTAATTTTATGGATGAATAACTTTCTTATTCTTTCTCTGATAATAGCATGAAAATAGCTGGTATTGGCATCTCCATCTTTGAACCAATGAAGTTGAGTTTTCTGCTTTAAGATAGCCTTCTCCATCTTCAGATATTTGATGTACTGAGCATTGATCTGATGTAGCTTGGACCTGTTCTCTTCAGTATTGTCACTGATTATTTTCTCTTCAGCTTGACTCACCTGCTCTTCATATTCTTTTACTGAAGCAAAGATGTCCCAAGACTCATTTCTTGACAACTTACTAAGAGTATTAGAAACTCTTTTCAGCTTTTGTTGGAAGATTCTCATTGGATTTCCTTCCACAGGATTATCCCAACATGCTTTTACAGTGCTAATGAAATTAACATTGTCTGTCCAGCAGTTTAGAAATTTGAAATACTTGATAACATTACCTTGTTTTGCCATGCTTTCCAGCAGTAGAGGACAGTGGTCAGATCCGGTGGAGGCCAAGTGATTGATAGTTGTTACAGGCATGACTTCTAACCAAGAGTCATTAACCATGGCCCTGTCAAGTCTTTTCCAAATTCTAGCATCTTTGTCCCTATTATTGCACCAGGTGAACTTCTGCCCACAGAACCCCAGATCAGTGAGTCCACATGCTTCTATCACACTAATAAACTCAAGGCTCTTGTTCATATTATATGTCTGGCCCCCCATCGTTTCTTCAACATCTGTAATAACATTGAAATCTCCAATGGTGCACCAAGGCATCTCCTTACTGGAGAACTGCAACATCTTGTTCCATAAGTCTCTTCTCATGTAATCCTTGCACTTTGCATAGACAAAGGTAATGAGGTAGCTGTTAAGACAGGCCATATGAGTGATCTCACAAGTGATCTGCTGCTCATCCTGGTCCATAATGTTGCAAATAATGTCTTTGTTCCAGAATAACCATATTTTGCTATTAGAGTTGGACATAACATTATCCATACCTAGTTGAATTCTGTGGAACTGAATTTGAGATTTGTTGGAGAATGGTTCCAACACTGCAATCATAGAGAGCTTGTGGTAGTCTTTCAACCTTTGAAGTCTGTCTAAGGCACCTTGAGTATCAATACTCCTTGCATTCCAACAAAGTGTACTAATCATAATAACTTGCGGGATTTGGACCTTGTGTTGATGTTGCTTTTGACAGCAACATTATCTGAACTGCTGATGGAACTTTGTTTACTCTTCTTCCTTTATTGCTTACTTTTGGATGGTGGCACATTCTTCTCCATTTCTTGCTGATTTTCCTTATGCAATGAGGCTGTCATAATGGATCTGAATGCCTCCAGTTGGTTTTCTTGTTGTTCATCCTCCCACTGGTCAGGGCCTTCCTCATCTTCAGAGTGAGTGACCCTATATTCATCAGATAAGTCTTCTGAACTGCCTTCTTTACTCAGCATCTGCCTCTCATTGGATACATCATGAATTTGCAGAGGTATGGCATGATCAGTAACTTAGTACTCTTCTTCAGAATCATCTGATATGGTTTTCTGATTAAGTTCACAATGCTCTATAAAAGGCACCTGAATCCCTGCTTGGTTTTCAACCAGGACATAATTTACTCTTGGCTGAGTCTCAAGCTGTGGTTGTATAGTCCTTCTCTTTTTCAGTGCCTCCCTTTTCTTTTTACTCAGTGATAGAGTAGATTTGTTATTCAATGAATGAGGTATTGCACACTGATTTTTTGTTCAGTATCCCCTTTATCTGGCACCTTGACTTGCAAACTTTGCTCTGTAGTATGTTGCACATCTGTTTGTTGACTGACCAATGGAGTAGCTTGAAGAGTGGTTGCAGGGGTTTCATAGTCTTGCCTATGGTCAATCAAATTAGATTCCCTCCCCTTGGTACCCCCTTCCTGCAGGTTAGTAGGGATCTCCTGACTTCCCCCTTCCTTACCTCCTTCAACTACTTCAGCAGCATCAGCAGATAAAACATTCAATAAAGTAGTGGGGGAGCCATGGGGGTGTGGGAGCATTAAGTTAATACCTGGGTTTGTAGCATTGATTTCATTGGCTTCCACATTGATAATTGAATTAGTAGCATGCCTGGTGATCTCATTACCATGAGTTCCTTGATTCTTTGGATGTTGGGAGGTGGTAGCATCATTTCTATGGGGTTGTCTCTGAACTTCAGAGATAACATTACCTTTTTGAGTACTTTGTGGTCCCGCATTTGAGTTAGTGGGCTGATCTTGTGGAACAAGATCAGTATAAGTATTGGAGATAATGGAAATAGCTTTAGGGTTAGAAGACTTACCTGAGCTTGTGTTGTTCTGTTGCACTGGCATATATTTACCTTTGGCTTGTGCTGCTGTGGTTTTGATGCCCTGGTTCTACTGAACAGTATTGAGTCCTTTATTTTGCTTTCTTTTTTGAATTTGCCAACCATTTTCCTCCCTATTAGCATTGGCATTTGGTGGTTGAGGTGGTATATTAGCTGCTGAATGGTGGTTGTGGACTTGAATCCTGTCAGCTTGTGGATGTTCATGGTCTTTAGACTTGGCCGCTGCAGTTCCTGCTTGCCACATTCTCATTTGTATTTTCATTCATGGTCTGTGTTTGGTTTGGAACTTCAGTTGGTAAGGTGTGGTTCCTTTTCTGTACAACAGAAGTTTGAGGGTCCTCTTGGTCATTTCCATTTCTGTTCTCCCTGGTCTTGCTCTTTTTAGCAGCTTCTTCATCCTTTCTTCTCTTTTGTTCATCATCCCTCCTCTTAATATTATAAGCATTCTGCATATGTCCCTGGTGTTTACAATACATACAGTATTCTGGGACATTCTCATATTAGAGAGTTTGCCATCTTCCTATGTTGGGATTCTTTTTATCATGGCCAAGCCACACATGAGGAGGTCTCTCCTTAGTGATATCAACCTGAACTCTCACCTTGGCAGTGCTCCCTCTAGTCTTCTGAATGGATGCTGCATCCATGAATAATACTTTGCCAACAGGAGCAAGCAAAGTAGTCACAAACTCCTTAGTGTAACAATGCCAGGGGAGCTCAGGAAGGGCCACCCAAATTGGCACAATAGGAGTCTCTTCCTCAGGCCTGAATGTTGGTGTCCAGGTCTGTATTCTCATACCTTGTCCCTCAATTATCATTCTCTGTTTGGTCCACACTGTGGTGTAGTCCATTTCATTATCCAGGTCAATTTACACATGCCTTGCATTAAAATGAGCAATCTTAACTCTTCCTACAAGTTGAGTTTGAAGGATGAAGCTTCTCCTGATAAGCTCTATTTTGGGCATGGTATTGGTGAATTTACCTACTAGAGTAAATTTACATTTTTCAGCTAATTTGACCATGAAATCATTGTTGTCATATAGCACTGCAGGAAGACCTTGTCTAGTGGTGTATATAGGTGTAGATAATTCTACAGGGGTCTCAGTTCTTGCTTGATTGATTCTCAATTTAGCAGCAAAGGTTTGAGTTATAGTATAAGGGGATGGCTGAGGGACCTGTTCTTTTCTGCTAGGGAGCTGAGTCTACTGAGCATTTTGGTTGGTATTGTCATTATGATGAGTTTGATTATTGAGAATTTTGGAACCTTGATTGTTAGGAGTATGCCTATCAAAATTATTAGAAATCTTAGGGAAGTTATTTTGATAGGTGGTAGGTCTGTTGACTTGTGGGAGACTGTTTTGCTGAGGATTATTATTGATATGAACCTTGGTAGTTTTTTCAGGATTGTTTTTAGCCATAGTATTAGTACCCTGCATAGAAGTAGCACCAGCAGTACCAGGGTGCTCATTTGCATGAACATTACTGGCTTTCAACACAACATCATCTTCAGTACTCAAAATAGAGGGAATAACATTACCAGGCACCCCATATCAAGTTTCCTTATATCAGCATTAAGCACCAAATTATTTTCTAAACATTGCCCACGATTAGGAATTTCAAGATGATTAGGATATAGTTGAGTGTCCTTAGGAGAACAAACAAACTGATCCTGCATATTGAAGTCAAAAGATTGAGAAACATTACCTGGAGCTCCTGTGCTTAAACTACTGTTGTGGTGATAGTTCAAGCTTTTTGGCATTTGGTCGTCATTGCAAGTCATTTGATTATTGTGGGAATGACTACCATTATCAAGATATTGATGTTGAACATTAGCCAATGTAGGTTCCTCAGTTCGAACTCCACTGTAATTGTAACTATCTCCATCAATTGCGTCTTGACGACTTTTTTGATTTGAACTTATTGGAGATAATTTGGGGTCTGTGGTTTGTTTAGAAGTCTTCACAACATCCTTGGGAATGTTTTGGCATTGGTCACTCTTCGTTTGAATCGCCGGAGCTCCGTCAGTTCCTCTATGATTGTCGTCTTGACGACTTTTCACATTTGAGCTGATTGGTAGTGATTCAAGACTTGGTATATAGTTAGGAATGATCTCTACATTGTCACGAACCTGTTGGGATTGAGCTTGGGGCAATTGGTTCGCCGGAGCTCCGGCGACACCAATATGTTCAGAGGTCGAAGTGAAATTTGACGCGCCATGGCATGATTCGAACTGGCGCATGTTGCTAGGGTGGTCCGCAAGGACTTCTAGAACATTTTGGCATTGATCTTGAACGGAATACGTTACCGGAGCTCCGGCGACGACCATAATTTCTTCGCCGTAGATGATTTCGCCAGTGAACTTTATTCCTATAGCTGCTTCAGGTGTTTGCGAACAAACCCCAGATGGTGCAATGGATCGAATCTCGCCGGAGTTGGTTCGAATTTGAAGGCGCACCGGTGAAGGTGCTGCGACTGTTCTTGTAGATTGCACCTCTTCATTGTGCGCACTGATATCAATTGTTTCTTGTGAAATTTGGACTGTATGTTGTCCTTTTGATGAGGATTCATTTCCTCCAATTCCTTTTAGTTGAATCAATCCACGACTTTGAAGATAGTTGATTTTTTGAAAATTTTTTAGCTCCTCAGCAGTGACACAAGTGTTGATCGCTTCATTGTTTTGCTGATTAGAGGGGCTATACTTGGAATTAGAAGATGTAATAACTTGCGTTGGATTCGTATTGACAGAATCTTCGATCTCATATTTAGATCGAAATTTTCCGACGTCCGGTGGTGGGTCCACCGGCATTTTTGTTTTATGACTAACCATTCATATTGCCCTTGAGGGGTAGAGAATGCAGTATAATAAATACTATTTTTATTTGCCAAAATCCACTTTTGTAATCAAACTTAGAAAATATCTTTTTATTAGTGGTCCATTTAATTAGGCTTTCTTTATGGGGTAGGAAATATCCATCAAATATGGTATTATCATTTAATTTTTTATAATTAATAACCATCCTTGGTTTATTTCGCACTATCTCTGCATGGTTTCTAACCATAAAGGCTGGTGAACTATGAGGGAAGTTACTAGGTCTTATTAATCTAAGACTTAATAATTTCTTAATCTATTTCGCACTATCTCTGCATGGTTTCTAACCATAAAGGCTGGTGAACTATGAGGGGAGTTACTAGGTCTTATTATTCTAAGACTTAATAATTTCTTAATCTATTTTTGGAATTCTTCTTGGTCATCAGGGTTGTATCTCGTTGGTTTCACTCTAATAAATTTATTTTTATCTTTCATTTCTAACTTGGCTTCTATCTAATTTTTATCCCAAAATTCTAAGGGGTTTTCAGAAAAACATTGTTCTAATTTTTGTTTGATCATATCCAAGCTTTCTTCTAATTTGTTGAAGGTTATCTGATATTCTAGCAGGGGATATTGCTGATTTATTATTTGAGGGTTGTCCCAATTAGTATCATATTGTAGAAATAGAGTGCTTTTTAGAAAAAAATGGTTTGGTTTGGTATCCTATACCACCACGCTGTGCTGTGCGGGGTTTAAATTGAATAGGTAATATTTTAGAATAAGCAGTTTTAAAATGTTTTACAATAATCGTATGTTGACAAGGAGTCTTAAATTTTATTTGAAATAGAACTCTATCATATAGTACGCTATGAAACATTTCTAAAAAGTCTTTTCCTAATAGTACATCTTGTCCTGTATTATAAAAATAAAATGGGGGATATTTTATTAAAAAATATCCTAATAGTGTAATCGGTTGAGCAATGCCTCTGACATTGTTATAATATTATTTAATATATCTCTTTCTTGGATAATAGGTAATTCTTGATGGTACTCTTTGAGAAATATTTCTGATCTACAATAATATTTTCCCGATCCATTATCTATATAAGAAGCAAAATATTCCGCTTTATAATCTTTGTACGTTATTCCTATAGGAATATGTATACTGTATTGACTTGGTATTTTGATATGAAAATTATCTTATCATCGTAAGTAATCTTGATACCATAATCAAGTATATCATATGGTTTTACACTGTCTAGGAAAGTGGTTCCTAGCAGTATTTCTAACATATCATTATTTCCTTCTAGTTCAACCAATAGTCTTATAGGTATAGTGTTATCTTTGAATTTTAAAATGGTTTCTATCATGTTTGTTATTTCATGTATTTTTCCATTAAAATTGTTATAAAGATGATTATCTTTTAGTTTATATTATTAGAGATGATTACATAGCCTAAGGCTAATGTAATTTCCACTAGTTTCTGTATCTAATAGGATGTTGATGGGAATAACTTGTATACAATTAAAATATTCCCCTTTTATCTTATAATTTTTTATTTCATCATTTTTTGCCTCTAATATATATTGTCTAACTCTTTCTGATTGTGTTCTTCGTATTATCGCTGCAGGGTTTATGACTTGAGTTTCCCCAAAGGATAATCAAGATGTGGAATCTTATTGATTATACAAGGGTTTAAGTTGTAAATCTAAGTCTAATGGTGTATCTTCTATTTCTTTTATCTATATTATACTAGGCATTTATATGTGACCGACTTCCTCAAATAGATGGGGATCATCTATTGTCTCTTTTATGAAAAAGCAATCTGAATGATGTGTATTAGAAATAGCAAATGAGATTACATATGTTATCGAATAGGGTCTATTGTATTTGTGAAAGAAATCTTTTCTTTTAAAATCTTGTATTAAGCTTAAAATTTTTCAAAGTCTTTATCTAGAAAATGGTATAAAATTCTAGGATAAATATTAAACTTAATCTTTCCGTATTGTAAATTTTCTCGTAGTATTCCTAAGCAGGCTTCTTTTCTGTTTATTATCCTATTATCTATAATAACTAAATCTATTGGGGTATCTAATTCTTCTCTAAAGGTGGATTTTATTATTATTTGAATAGCACCTATATGTATCCATCCTAAAGTATTTCGAATTTTTGTTTTTATTTTTTATAATTTATCTTGAATATATTTTTTGGATAATAAAAGAATAATTATTTTATTAGAAGTAACAGAAACTTGTAACGCTCTTTCTTGGATATTTAATCCATAAAATAAATGATGTTGTCTTTTTCTTAATTCGAATCTATCAAGTATATTTACGTCAAATCCTGAGTAGTTAGTTAAAGAAAAATTTTCTTTTTGTATTTGTTTTAATTTTTTTTTATCAATAAAAATATTTTATTTATATTCTTCGACTTATTCTATCATTTCTTCTATTATATCTCGGACAGTTTCTACTTCATTATTCATTTTGACTATCTTCTTCTGATGAAAAATAATAATCTGTATCGGTTAATATAAATATTGTATCGTTTGATTCAACTTCTTCAAAATTATTTAGTTGTATAAATTCTTCTAAATTTGTCATTTCTTCGATATCCTCATCGATTTCTATTTTTTTGTTATTATTAGCAAATTTCTTTAGACATCTATTGGCATAGTGTCCTATGTCTTTGTAGTAGTAACATCTGCATTCTTTTGGATTTTTTTTATTATTCCTTTTGTAAAAAGGTTTTGATATCGTGTATATCCTTTCTTTTTATAATATCTAGCCTTTCTCTTTTTAAAATATTTTCTCTTAAAGAGTTTCTTTTTCTTATATTTTCTTTTAATATTTTTGTAATAATAGGGACTTTCACATCCAATCATTATAGGCATTTTAGGATTATCATAACATAGACCTAATTTTTTTCTTAATCCTTTTGTTGCTTTAGCTAATATGATATCTGCACACCATGTACTAACCTTATCTTTTAAATGAGTTATTCTTTTTCCTAAAGTATCGATTGTTTTGGGATTATAAGTATCTATTAACTTTTTAACCCAAGGGTTCTTAGTCGGTCTCTAAGTATGTGATGGAGTTTCTAGAATGAGTAGGGCATGATCCTACTTTTCTATGGAGCAAGACATGACTCAGTGATTTATTGATGGATTGATTTTTCCACTCTACCTAGCATCACATTACTTGATAGCAATTGAGTCTACTTTTACCAAGGTGGTTATTTATGTGAAGTCTATGGAGTATGCTTGTATGAAGGCTTATATAGGTAGAGGTAGGAGGTCCTGCCATTAGTACAGTAGAGGTAGCATCTTGCCTCGAGGTAGGCATCATCCTAGTGAGGGTCAGCCTCACTCTAGACCTATCGGACCCATGGCGAGAGCACCTAACTTTCCGGTGCTCCTATGGTAGGTTACGGTACACATGATGGACAAAGTTCATGACAGACTTCTCAGGGTGTGCCTTTTACGCATCTAGGTTCTAGATTCATTCTATGCTAGCTAGGCCATCTTAGCGGGTTGCAGTTAGTAGGAGATGTTATGCATGCAATAATTTGGGATATTTGGCTAGGGATTTCCCTATAGTCATACATCTCCAGCGACGGGCTCAACAAGATCGGGTTCGTAGGGCTTAGGGACAGTCAGTTAGAGATGGTACCCCAAGTGTTGCAGTTAGTAGTATAGGTATTCAGTTTGAGTCCAGGCACATTCCATCCCATTCTATTGCTGGACTGACAGAGGATGAGGCTTCCAGTATCAATCGTATTTGTGTGAAATTATTTCTAGGACCTTCTTTGCTTATAGTGCTTGGGTGTTGAGGTCTTCGTACCCACCGATAATTACTTTGTTTGTTAGATTTAGCTTGTGATTCTGGTAATTATTTACTTGGACTTATGTGAGCATGCCTATTTAGCGTGATTATTTGCATATTATTTGCTATGATAGTTTTGATTTAAACTATGTGTATGTGTTTATCTTTCATGGGTGATTTCTTTTAGTAGTGGATCATATTGGTGTTACTGTTATATGGAAGTGGTGGTAGAGTTATACCTTGTGGATGTTGAGCTTAGTTGATTACTCTGGGGGATTCTTGTTTAGCTATCCTAGAGTTTTCTTGAGTTGGCCCTTTTTCCCTTCCTAGATTGCCCCTCTTAGTATGCTTAGTTAGTGTGAGGTTGCTATTGAGAGAGGGGTCTGTCAGTAGTTGTAGCCCTTGTGGTCTAATGTGGATTTCGTTTATTGATTCTTTCTTGTTTTGATTTCATATTTTTAGTTCCTAAGGTGGCAAAGTTAAGGTTGGCCCTTTAGATTTGGCTAGGTTGTCACTTTATGGTAGGTTTGATGGTTAAGTTATTGGTTTATCTGGTTGTATGATGTGTTGTCAGGTGGCTATGTATGCGTTGGTAATGCTAGAAATTAAATTTGACCTTGTTATTCAAAGTATGGGGATGTTTTAGCTTGATGTGTCATATAAAGAAAGTTCTATTGGGTTCAAGGAAATGGTGGTCCTCTTATGATTGTGACCAACCAACAATTAGCTAAAAAGGTGTGATTGTGGAGTGAGAGCATTTATATTAATGAGTCATAGTTTATCAAACCTACCTTGGTGTGCTCTGGTGATTTGTGGACTTTTAGGTGGTTAGTCAATATGTCTCAGAAATTTCAGTCACAAGCTTATTTTACCTTACAACCAGGACTACCTTTAATCTTAGTGATTCCGTGTTGTGCCTTATTTCTATCGATAATATACAATGAGTGTGTCTATGGATCAAAGAGTAAGATTGTTGATTTGGACCTTCTTTTATGGCGTACTTTGACTAACTCAGACTTTGGGCTCCAAGGGCGAATGGAATTTCTCTTAGAAAGCTCAGCCTCAGAATAGAGTCAAAGTAATTTATAGGATTATATCTTGGTTTCTTGTTAAGGGTGTGAGTTTTGTGTGTGTCATGTGATTAGCTGGTAGTGTTCCTTATGGCGTGCCTTGCAGTGGTTCAGATTCACTTGGGCTACTTTTAATTGGTTGATCTATTTAATCACTACCTGTCGGATTAGCTTTTCTTGAATTTGGGTGGTTAGATCAGAATTGCACTAACAGGTCAACTTGTGGTATTTGCTACGATGATTCAGTTCCATTGGGTTACTTTTGGAAGGTTAATATGCTAATAAATTGCTTATTGGGTCAAGTTTGCTCCTAGATTGGTGGTTTACTTTCATTTGCGCTCGTGGAGTGGACATGGACTCATGGCAGTAGTTTTGATTGCTTTGGGGTTAGATTTTCATATTGGTTCAGTTTTCTAGGAGTTCCGTTGGTAGCAGAGTGACAATGGAGTTTATCTCAATGCGATAATTGCACCCATGGATTTTGTTGTCCCTTGGAGTAGCCCTTTCAATTTTAAAGGATAGATTTCAGACTAAAGTTGTGGATTATGAGAGTCACACTTTGGGCTTGTGCCCTGGGTTGAGTTGTTTATTTTGAGTTCTTTCCCCTCATTGATGTTCAGGTGGTGCTTGTATTTCCTTCGTGGTTATTTGGGCAATGTTCAGATTGTGCTAGGAGCTGTTATGATGATTTAGAATGGGTAGTATACCCATGATGACTAAAGAGTCTTGATTTTGAAATATAAAGCACAACATTCGACTTGGGGTTTTCTTAACATCTTCTCTTGTCTATTAGTCGTCTAATTCAGAGATATCTTTGTGATTTCAATTTATTCCTGGTTAGCATGTTGCGTTTAATTGAGTTTGTTCTTATAAGATGGAATTCAAAATAAAAAAGAGTATAGTTGGAAGTTGGGTTGAGTTATGAGGAAGAAAAGTGAATTTGGGATTTTTCTCTTAGCTTTAGTTCTGGGTTGGCGTTGCCCGACCCGAGAAGGTACCTATAGACCTGGCGGAGATTATGGGCCTTGCTTTCTAATCTTTTCATGCCATTGGGTTCTTTTTTATCCTTTGACTTTCTAGGACGAAAGTCCTTTTAGTAGTGGATGCTTTAATGACCCTCAAGGTCATTTTTATCCTTTCTGATCTTTTCAGCATTTAGAGTTTTCCTGTACTGACCCGAATTCATTTATAACTTGTTGGCACTAACAATTCGATAGCCTGGTCATTCGTTTGGGTTTTATGCTCTATTCTCTGTTATGGAGCTCTTAGAGTTTGAGAGCTTGAATTTGGTTAAAACTCCATGAAATTCATATGATTCCATCAGCTCTGAATGGTAAAATTAGGCTAGTAGCATGGTCATCATGAGTATCTAGGCAATCAGTATGATTTTGAGACCATTTAGCACTTTAGTCTTTGAAATTTGGCCAAAGATTGACTTTGTTCAACATTCTTAGTAAACGCATTCGAATTGAAATTTTGTTAGCGTGGTTCGCTCTAGAATGTCGAATTTAGTCTAGAATGACCCTTCATGTGGTTCTCGAGGCTTTTAGTCTTATTTTGAGTCTCCTTATAGATTTGGCAAAATGGTGCATGGATGTGGGACCCACTTTTTGTTGAGACAACCTCAGAATGGAAATTTTGACTGCACCATTGAGTTCAGAATGTGCAATTTTTTTGAAAATCATAAACGGTAAAAATTGAACTAAAATTGACCAAATCTGCGATACGAACTGGTTGCGCACCTCTCTGGAATTGTAAATTTGTTCCAAAAAATTATCTTTTGACCTGGTTGGCCTAAAATTCAACTGAAACCACTTTCCTACATAATTTTCCCCTAGTCGATATTCTTGCATCAGATTGTCTAAAAAGTTAGGAATGATACGTTATGTGAGTGCGCTATCTTCAAGGGTATTTTGGTATTTTTTTGGTATAATAGAACAACATGCAATCATTAACACAAAAATGAATTCTATCATACGACAATCCTAATTTGGAAATCAATCTCTTTGCCTGATAGAAGTTCTTAGGTATGTAAAGCTCCAGATTAAATAGTTCAACCAAAAGATCAACCATTGAGTCCATAGTTGAATGAGAAACATTCCAATCAGATTTAATATTTATTAATCTATCTGTAACCAAAAAAGTAAAATGTGGACGCCCTTCATATATTGGATGACTAACCTCTTGTACTTGTATCTTGAATCCTTATTTCAAAGGTGATCCTATTTATGATATGTTATGCTTTATATACTTAGTACATATGTCGTACTGACCCCCTCTCTTCGGGGGAGGGGGGGGGTGCGGGGTGCATTTTATACCAGTAGATATAGACACATGATTTGGGGATCTGCTAGTTTAGGATTTCCGCTTAGTGACTTCGGAAGTGCTCTATTATACCAGAGCCTAAAGTGTTGGTATTGTCCTGTTGATGTATATATTCGTTGATTCAAAGGTACGACGGTGGCCCTGTCTCTTCATATGATAATGTTGATACTCCTACAGGTTTGTAGACATGTGTGTGTGAGTTATATGTAAGTTTTGTTCAGCCGTGTTCGTGTGATGTGCTGTAAATATTAATATGTTATGGAAGCCTTGTCGGCTTGCGTGTCCTTTCATGATATGATTAATGTAACTCCTCAGGAGACAAATGAAAGAGGCTATATGCATATAAAAATGTATGACCCATTGGGGTTCTTATGTAAGGTATCACATTGTTCATAGTTTGACTTGACCACAACTGATAAATATGTATATGGGGGTCCAGGTCGGACCCCAGTCATAGCCTATGGGGTTGGGTCATGACAAAAGTGGTATCAGAGCAGTTCATCCTTGAAGTGTCTACAGACCGTGTCTCGTAGAGTCTTCTTTATCGATGTGTTGTGCACCACATCTATAGACAGGAGGCTACAGGACATTTAGGATGTTACCTTTCTTTTATATCTAAGATCGTACGATAGAGCTGAGCTATAGAAAATGAGATTCCTTATACTAACCTTTGATTATAGAAGAAAAACGATATCGATACTAAGATAAAATAGAAGAAGGCAAGGTGAAGCATGAAGACTAGCGAGATGATGCTAAGGTATTTTTGGGGCTAAGTGGCTAAGTTGAGCACCTTCATATATTCGTATGAAAATTATAACATAACGTGTGATAGACGATTAAGAGCAAAGTCTAAGTAAAAGGGTAATAGAAGAGTTTGGATTAAAGATAAACAAATGACATGACCTCAGATGTTTATATTGGTGGGATGACATGAAGAAGGATATAACAGAGTTCGTAGGCCAGTGCCCGAATTGCCAACAAGTTAAAATCGAGCATCAAAAGCCTAGTGAACTATTATAGGAGATGGAAATCCCAACTTGGAAACTAAAAGCAATTAATATGGACTTTATTACAGGCTTACCTCGCACTCTACGGAAGTATGATTCCATATGGGTTATGGTAGACAGACTAACAATATCATCCCATTTCTTTTTAGTTAAGACTACATATTTAGTCGAGGACTATGCGGGGTGACATATATTAAGGGAATAGTAAGTCTTCATGAGGTCCCCATATCTATTATCTCAGACGGAAAAGTTCAATTTACAACTAACTTCTAGGGATCATTCCAGAAGGGATTGAGAACATAGGTGAATCTTGGTACGATATTTTGCTCTAAGACTAATGAGCAGGCCGAGCGCACTATTCAGACGCTAGAAGGTATGCGGGCATGTATTATTGACTTCAGAGTGGCTGGGGTGAGTACTTATTACTTATCGAGTTTGCCTATAATAATAGTTATCATTCCAGCATCCAAATGGCACCACATGAAGCTTCATATGATAGAAAGTGCAGATCACCTATTGATTGGTTTAAGGTCGGTGATATTAGACTAATAGGTCCAGACATGATTCAACAAGCTATTGGTATGGTGAATCTCATTCAGGAGACAAATGAAAGAGGCTAAATGTATATGAAAATTTATGACCCATTGGGATTCTTATGTAAGGTATAACATTGTTCATAGTTCGACTTGACCACAACTGATAGATATGTATACGGGGGTCCAGGTCGAACCCCAGTCACAGCCTATGGGGTTGGGTCGTGACATATCCCTCTTTCTTTCATAAAATTTCCTTCTCGTAAAATTTCAAATTGATATTTTAGACTATACGGTAACTACAGTTATTTAGTTGATGGGTAATATAGATAATTAATTTAATTGGTAGGATAAATTATTAATTTATTTAATACCATATACCATTTTATTTATAAAAATAGGTTGTGACTTTTAGCACATAATTAGTTTGAAAAAGAAAAAAAAGAGAAGAGAGAACAACAAGAAACAACGCCCTCAATAACCAAGAAAATGACCCGCAGTACAGGTAAAAAATCAGGGTTCTCAAATCCTTGTATTTGTTAAAAATTATTGGTTGAGTTATGGGCAAAGAATTATATAATATTATTTATATGTTGATGGAAAAATTTAAAGGTGAAATGAGTTTCTTTTGCATGTGGGGTCATTGTCAATGGTGGATGGAAAAGTCATGACAATAATGAATAAATGGGTTGAGGATAATTATAGGCCAATTATTGGATGAGTACTTTATAAGGAATAAATTAATAGTGTGTAGGAATAGGAGTTCTGCACTTTGTTGTGAATTGAGATATTGCGTTGCGTCTATAGTTGGTTTTAGCGTTCTCCATATTTTTCTTCTTATTATTATCACATAATGATTAAATTTTGATATATTATTATATCCAATTAAATATTAGGTGTATTATATTATACAAATATCATTAGATTTATAATAATTGGAGAAACTGAAACTTAACCTAGTCTTGAAATTTGAAAAATATGGGGGTTGACATGTTAAGTGGCATCAAGATTAGGAACTTGATTGTAGATTTGTGTGAGTATTTGGGTCTAGGCTAGACATATACTAATATGGGTATTGTTTGTTTTGAAATCCTATTGTTATTATTTATTTGATTAGATAATATTGATTAGGAAGCTCAATAAAAGGGGAAGGCTCAAGTCCCTGAGAGATTACTTAATTTTTTTAGGCAAGTGAACTTCTAAAAATCTGTTAAATCTTGTACAATTATCGAACTTCCTTTTTTGTGTATGTTGGGGATTAATGGGAATGAGGTTTTTGGTTGTCTTCTTACATGAATTAAACTAAGTTAAAAGACAGGGTTAACAAAGAGACTATGTTGCTAAACTTGTGTAATGACCCTCCATGTCATTTTTGAGTTAATGCATTCATGTCACTATTTAGAATGATCCTATAGTGATCCCAATCCATTTATGACTTGCTGGCACTGACTGTTCGGTCTCCTAGTCATTTGTTTTGATTTTAGGCCCATTTTCTTGTTTTAAAGCTTTTATAACTTGAAAAGTTGATTTCGGTCACTACTTCAGGTAAAAACCTTAGAATGGAATTCTGATGATTCCATCAGCTTTGGAATGGACAAATTAGTCAAGTAGCATGGTCTACATGAGTATCGAGGCAATCATTATGGGTTTGAGGCCATTTGGTACTTTAGCCTTTGAAATTTGGTTGAAGGTTGATTTTGGTCAACATTCTTGAAAAATGCACTCGAATAAAAATTCCTTCAGTGTGGTTACTTCCAGAATGTTCAGTTTGGTCTAGAACGACCCTTCGTTCACTTTCTGAGGCTTTCATCTAATCTCGAGGCCAGTTGTGGAAGTTGGCTAAAAATGGCACTTGGATATGGGATCCACTTTTTACTAAAATGACCTCGTATTGTAATTTTGAATGTGCCATTAAGTCCAAAATGCTGTTTTTGGTGGGGTAGCATATCTCATTTGCACACACGGGATTCTGAACAAATTTCGAGCACCGCTATGGAGATTTTAAACTTAGCAACTTGCTGAAGCAACTGGTGCTGGTGCAGGCCATGTTTGGCCTTCATATTCACGAGCTATTACGTCCTAGTTTGCGAGGCACTAGATCCATACCTTCATGTTCGCAAACCATAGGTCGCGATTGCGGACCTCTGGTTCATTGGCTTTCGCAATTGCGGGCCTTACGCCCCGTTTGAAATGCCCTTTTTGCTAAGCCTTCACAATTGCGGGCCACTTTTTCTATAACCGCGATGAAAACTTCTCTGGTATTTTTAATTAAGACTAGAGACATGATCAGCTAGTGTCTCATATATTCAAAGAGCGATATCAAGAGCTAGAGATCTCCATTTTAGGTAATTCAAAGTCCTAGACGTCCCAAAACTTTATAGCTTCTTGGGGGGATCAGTTGGAAGGTGTTGGGAATGCTTTGGTTGAGGTATTTTCAGTGTTTTGGCTGCTGCAATTGTGGGTTTTTGAGATTTAATTCAAGAAATTTTTGCATGTGTCGTTGGGACTGTTTCAACCCTAGAATTGTATTCCATTTTGGAACACACATTTTGGGTAGTGTTTAGGACCTTTTCATGGAGTCAATTCTGGAATTACTAGAGCAGATCCCATATTACCCTTTTTGACTCTAAAATTATTGCATCTCCAATTTTCATAATTTTAACGTGAAAATAATCATTTTAATGTCTTGTACCTATATTTCATAGCGTGGCTGAGTTTGAAGGTTGTTAGGAAGGGGAAAGATACGATTTTATGATTAGGAGCATGCTTGATCAGCCTATAGGTAGGCTAAAACTTTCCTTTTCCTAGATTAAGCTTGATTATGATATTGCCTGTGGAATTATTTGAAATTGGGGTGGATAGCTATTCAATCATGCTTAGGTGATTAGAAATCATACCTTAGGCTTATTTTGGGGAATTTCGGGTTCTTGCGAGCATGTGTTTAGTTTTACGTTGATCATCCATACTTTGTAGCCTTGTATTTGACTGTTTTCTGTTTATTATGAGCATGTTCTCCTTAGTCTAGGCTTAGAATAGAGTTGCCATAGACTTGTGATAGTTAAAACCATTAGGCCTTGCTTTTACTTCGATGTTCATTCGGACAACTTAGCTCTCTGTAGAATGAAATAGTGAACTTGGGTTTGGTAGTTGACCCTTAGATTAGGTGTTACCTTAGCTTGATGACCTTGTACCCTCTCTCCCTTTTTTATGATTCATTCATAGGGGATTTGAGGTTTGACCTCGTTCAGCAATTTGGGACCGGGTATGGATCAAGCTTGGAGGTATTGAATGGATTATGTGAGAGTGGAAGTAGCTCCATGGTGATTTCACTATGAAGGGATGATATGATATCTTTCAGTAGTCGTTATCATCGCAGATTCAAGGTTTGGTCATGCTGCCAGCTTTTCCTATGGAAATGGTTTATCTAATCACAAACTTTTGCCCGTTTGAGACTCATGCGCGGTTCAAGGTCAGGATCCTGGACTTCTTAGCTGGGCTCTCTAGATTGAAAATTTGGAGATTACTAGTACATTACCCCTTTGAGACTCATCTACAGTTTGAGGTCCAGGCGCTGAACTTCTTAGCTAGGCTATCCAAATTGACTTTTTGGAGATTACTACTATTTTTCCCCTTTGAGACTCATTCGTGGTTAGAGATCTGGGTGTTGGACTTGTTAGCTGGGTCATTTCTATTGGAAACTATTGTTACTTTGAAGCTAACTGTGGTTTGAGATTCGGGCGGTGATTTTCCATCTCTAGACTCACCATTTCTCATTCTTAGTAGTTTTAGCAAGTCTGTTTACCCATTGGGCTTATGGGGCTCCGCTCGGGTTGTTATTTAAACTTGCACACGAGTGTACCTTCTGGGCTTATAGGGGTCCGGTTAGTTGTAGTTAGCTTTACTCAGTTCCTTTAGTTTCTTACACTTGTGTGCATCTTCTTATTTTCTATATCACACTATTATTTATCTCAGATTCTATCCTTTTCTATTGCTTTTACTTTTTAAACTTAGTTAACCTATGAGGCCTACTGAGTACCAATTCTTTTGGTACCCATATTACACTCTACATCTATTTCTGTGATGCACATCTGAGCACCAATTACCAGCACTAATTTAGGCCAGTTGCAGTCTGCATCAGAGATAAGGGAAAGCACTTGGCATTTTGGGATCTTCTAGTCACGATCAAAACTAGGGCAAGTTGTGACATGGCAATTGAAAACCCAAAGGATCCCAACCAATCCATCTTAGCATACATCACAACATAAGGTAAATGAATCATAATAAAATAAGTGGAAAAAGCAACTAAACATTGAAGTCAAAGGAAAGTAAACTCAATCTTAATGTCCAAAATGGGCTACATCAATTTTTCATCATCTAAACATGCCTCTACGATGACTTGATGGTGGCTTAGGACAAGCTCCTAGCTCACTTGAATTATAGGAGAAAGTCAAAGCTACATAGCTTTCATCATTCAATCATAAATCTCATCCCTTTCACAAAAGCTTTCTTTGAAAATCATTGAATTTCAAAATCAGAATTCATATAAATCCTCGTTGAAAATAGTTTCATGCATGGGCATCCATAATTTGACTTGAAATCATGCAATTAATGTAAAATCATGCTTATAATGATCATTGATAAAAATTAAAATTGTTATTGAAATAACCCAGTGTAATACCTCAAAACTAGGGTTAGATAACCAAACAGAATTAACGATCTTTGAGGAAAACCTTGAGTCTTCATGGGTGAAAGGAACCCATGGATCAATCCCCACACAACTTGGTGAATTAACTCAAAATTTGAAGAAAAAACTGATTGCTCTTAAAACCCTAGCTTAGAATTTGGAGAAGAACCTTGAGAGGATTTCTTAGTCTTTCCTTAGAGAATTTAGGAGAATGATTTATAATAGGAGGGGAATTTGAAGAGTTGGGTGTTTATAGTCTATGAACTTGACCATAAAAGTGTCTAGGTTTATTGAACTGAACTTTGGAAAAAGACCCTTATACCCTTCATTAATTTCAAAACTTGACCCTATGAGTTGGGTTGTACGATTCGTCTTCAAGTCTACGATCCGTAGACTTGAGTCGTGCTGTAGGACTCAGAAGACCCTGATATTTGGGTCTCTACTTCATCTCTATGATTCGTGGTTATGACTTATGAAAATTCTTATGGGTCATAGACCCTTGTCCTGTAGGTCTGAAAGCGTGTAAAATATAAGTCTCTGAAGTTTTGTTATGAGTCAACATTATGACTCGTCAATAGGACTACGACTCGTCCTGTTGGATCGTAGGTACTCTCTGAAATTTTGTCTTTAACAAGCACAAGGGTTCACTCTACTCCCTATGAGTCATAGGAATAACTATGAGTCGTTGAGAGACTCATAAAATTATGGTCAATCAATATATTCTTGAGTTTTCCTTTGATCCAACTTTTTGACTTTCGGGGTCTTACAGTTCCCTTCTCCATCTATTTATATATTTGATTGTCTTCAACATTTTGAGATAACTTTTGTTTTCATAGTCCACTTTTAGGACTTGTATCGGTATGGTGTAGTATCTCTGTACTTGTGATTTCCATGTTCTGGGAGCGGTCTTATATTTTGTTGTATATAGTTATACGTGTGCTTTCACTATTCCTGTTATTCTTGTTATTATTTTTGTATTGTTTAGTTTCTACCCTTAATCCCATTACTCATGATTACGGGATACAGGTTGGCTTACCTACTAGGAGGTTATTATAGGTGCCATCATGACTCAAGAGGTCGGGTCGTGACATCTTATGATGTGAACGTGTGAAATACCTTGACTTCAATATGGATGTGTATTTGATGAAATTCCTTGATAGTTTCATTATTATTGTGAACTTCTTGAACTTATCATTCCCTGTTATTGCGTGAACATGCCAATTGCATTTTGTTCCTGAATATTGTGATAAGACGGACTTTTTATGATGCCGAGGTCTTTTTTGGTGAGATTGTGATGCCTAGGTCTTTTTTAGTGAGAGTGTAATACCGAGGTCATTTTTGGAGAGAGTGTGATGCCGAGGTCATTTTTGGAGAGAGTGTGTTGCCAAGGTCTTTTTTTAGTGAGAGTGTGATGCTAAGGTCATTTTCGGTGAGCGTGTGATGTCGAGGTATTTTCTAGTGAGAGTGTGATGACGAGGTCTTTTATAGTGAGAGTGTGATGCTAAGGTCATTTCTGATGAGATTGTAATGACGAGGTCATTTCCAGCGAGAGTGTGATGTCGATTTCATTGCTGGCAATTTTGACTTATGCTCGGTTACTGTTTGTGGATGAGCATCCTTGCATATTTATTTGTGAGGTGTTAATTCTTGTGTTTTATTCATGAGATACTTGTGATTTCTGTCTTGTGATGACTTAACTGTGACCGTGGAACATATTTGAACTGTGTATTCTAAAATCTAGGTTGGGCTGATTTTATTTGCAGGTTGTAGCTATAGAGGTTCGATTGGGATGGAAAAAGTTCTCAAATTTTATTAGATTTGCTTAGTTTTATTAGTTGACTTGCTAAGTACCATGTTGTTTAGCACTCACCCCTTTCTTCTACATTTGTGTAGGTTATGAGTCCGAATCTTCGTGATACTCTCTTTTCTCATTTTGTCTGAGGCTTTCTGTGGAGATTTATGAGCTAGTTTTTGCCATATCATCACCTTATTAGTCCTATTCATGATTTTTCTCTTCTTTAGAGACAATTTCATTTGAGACTTGTATTTTTCTTTCAAATCTATTGTAATACATTAGAGGTATGTGTACATGACAACCAAGTTTTGAGGGTTTAATTAAGTTCACTTTGTTATCCACATTTTGATTTGTTATGAAATTTTTACTTTTTTCTCTACTTCCGCATTTTATCATAATATTTGGGTTTTAGGCTGAGTTATCTTGGTGGAATAAGACGAGTGTCATCACGCCTGGTTTTGGATCATGAAAAAATATTATTAGATCCCTAGGTTTATAGATCTCATGTGTGTACAAGACAAGTCTAAGTAGAGTCTCGAGGATTGGTATGGAGATGTCTGTACTTATCTTTTGTTGGCTTTGAAGACTGTTAGGAAAGATCATGACTTCTTGATTCTCTATCGTGCATTCTTGATCCGATCAAATTTCTATCACTTCACTCCACTCTCTCACTTATAGTGGTGACTTGTGCTTAGTTTTGTGTGTGTGTAGTTGAGATGTCATCACGTGGTTTTGGTATTATGGTTTTGAGGTAGAAGTGATAGACTTATAAAAAGGATATATGGTTAGACTTGTAATGTGCTGTGATTTGAAATGAATGAGTAAGGTTGTGGTTCAATGATTTATTTTGAGGATATGGTATAGAAGGAGAAACAATAGATGTAAGATTTCATAAACATTTTTCTTAGTGTATGAAGGGGTTAAAGTTGTGCCAATTGAGATCATAATTTCTACGACAGTTTTATAGAGTGGATGTATATCAGGAAGAAATATTATAAGTATACTACCATGGTACCAGTGTTTACTTGGTTAGGTTTATGAGTTGTGTTGCTTCTACTATCGACCAAGCCTACGAAAGGGTGCAATCTCTTTTGGCTGGAGACTGAAGTGCTTTGATAATGTATGGTTATTACATAATGGGTAGGAAGATGTAGACTATTTAGGTACGATATTTCTAGGGGAATGATGTGTTCTAGTGGTGGATCTACCAGAATATCACGGTGTGGTACTATTGGTATATGAAAATGGATAGTTGACTATTAAGTGTGAATAATAACTACTTAAGGAGTTATCAATTTTATCACATGCTCATATAATGAGATTCGATGTTGCATTCACATTTGAGAAACCAACTAGTTTGTTACTATGGACCCTTGGGTTAAGCATTGTTTGTAAGAAAGATTTTAGTGGTGGATCTTTGGTATGATTAATGTGTTTAGATTGTGAAGTGGATCCCGAGGAGTCTAAAAGAGGATTTGTGATTTCATTGTAAACTCCAAAGGAGTGGATCAATATTAGAATGACAAGGTTAAGGGTAAAGAAAGTCCCCACGAGTATACTTTTGTAAAGGAAATTGAAGATTTTAGTATGAAAGTGCGTATAAAATTGAAGTCCTTTTTATTTGGTTGGTAAAATTGAGTTTGAGGTGTCATGTCAATAATAAGGTTGATTTTGAGATGATGGCAATGGGTACTGCCCATAACGGTAATAAGAGTTTGTGATGGATTATGATCAGGATGCAACAATATGAATAACATCTTGCGGGTATCTAAAATTGTGTTTGCTACTATTTTGTGAGTAGCATGGTCAAATGAAAAGTTGTAGGATGTTTTGAGACACCGCTCGAATGGAATTGAAAAGAACTACAGTCATAAATGGAAAGAATTAGTGGGATGTAGTTTAGCCTTCAGAAGAAGGAAAGAACAAGAATATTTAATATGATTGCAAGGGCCAATGATGTATCTTAGGAGAGAGTGGAGAATTAGATTTAAAGATATGTGGTTCCATCTGTTTTTCTTTGGTTATGTTGATAGTGTTATTCATATGGGTTAAAAAACTATTGGATAAGATTTGAGAAAGAAGTCTACAAGCATTCGACTTGAGTGTACGGATAAGTTCTTTTGTCGTATCGAGTTTGGTAACTGGTATAATTAGATATTTTAACGAAGGATAAGGTAAAAAGGATGGAGAGACGATCAATAATAAGCTAAAATACGTGAATTCATGATGATTTTTAAGGAATAGATTGGTAAGATAAGAAATAGTCGATCACATTGGTAGTGAGCATTTTAGAAGGACTTGTACATGGTTTGGATCATAAATTTGGTTACTTTGGATTGTTAAAGGACCTAATGGAGGGTTTTACTTAAAATTTTGGTTTAGAGGATGAGGTAAAATGTCATGGGTTGTTGGTCAAAGGATAAGATTGGCAAACGAGTTAGCGAGAGGAACAAGAGTCTAGTATTCTAAAGAGTTCAACGTATTTGGAATTTGTGTCAAGGAAAGAATCTAAGAGTCACTAACCGACCTAAGTCCTAGTCATAACACGATGATTAGAATCCCAAAATATCCAACCAAGATTCTTAGTATAACATTCGTGAGCATACATAAGATAAATAAAGTAAATAAATGTAATGACCCTCAAGGTCATTTTCATCTTTTTCAATTTTTTTCAGCATTTAGAACCTTTCTTTAGTGACCCCAAGTCATTTATGACTTGCTAGCACTGATAGTTTGATCGCCTGATTGTTCATTTGGGTTTTATGCTCCATTCCCTGTTCCAAAGCTCTTGGAGTTTGAATGATTGACTACAGTCAAAACACTAAGAAAACAACCTTAGAACATTCTTGGAAAAAATACTTGGGATTGAAATTTTGTTAGTGCAGTCAGCTTCGAAATGGTCATTTTAGGTTAGTAGCATGCTCGAATCCAATATCAAGCCTTTCGGTGCTAGTTTGAGCCATTAAGTGTTTTAGCCTATAAGCCTTAGCTTAAGTTTGACTTTGGTCTACATTTTGAATAAACGCGCTCGGATGAATTTTTTTTAGTGTGGTTAGCTCCTAAATATCGAGTTAGGTCTAGAATAACCTTTTATTCGTATTCCAAGGCTTTCAGTATCATTTAAAGCCCTTTGGTGGAAATGGAAAAAATTATGCTTAGGTGTGGGATCCATATTTTGTCGAGACAAGCTCGGATGGAAATTACAAATGCACCATAGTGTCCAAAATATCAAATTTTGTAGGGTAGCTAGTCCATTTGCATGCACGAGATTCTAAATGAATTTTGAGCATTCCATCAGAGTTTCGAAAGTGGCTAAAACCATCTGATGTGCATTAGATGGTGTAGACCCATTTTGGTCTCTACCTTCACTTCACCTAGGCTGCATTCGCAAAAGCCAAGGTCCTTGACCTCCCTGTTCGTGGGCATTAGGCTGTGTTTGCAAAGGCCTAGAAGATTGGCCTACGTGTTCGTGGTGGTCCTTCCGCATTCGTGGAGGCTTGAGGGCTTAGCCTTCGCATTCACGTAATTATTTCTCCGCGTTCCCTGAGATTAATTCATTGGTTTTTTAATTAAGACCAGTGACACGAATATCCCGACCCCCATCTCCTTTTCTTCAATTTTGGGAGTTAAGAAGCTCTATTTTGGGCGATCCTAAATGCATTACGTTCGTGGGTGTCATGGGTACGTGTTGGCTTGTTCGGGGAAGCATGCAAGACGACGTTTTGAGGTAAAATCCACCCAAAAGCAACTTTAATGGTGATTTGAATTATTGGGCTGATTTAGGTCATTTTGAGTACCAGTTTGTTCCCCATTTTGGGGTACAAGCTCAATAATGCGTTCAGAACTTTTTCACAGAGTCATTTTTGGAATTCACATCATGGGTCCCATAATTTTGTTTTAGACTCAATTTTGGGTTCATCTCTAAAAAATACAATTTTGGTGTCAAAACATTCGTATTGATGAGGTGATTAATATTTTGATAGCGTGGAGGCATTTGGAGTTGTTTTAGAGCGAAAATCTATTAGGAAGTGAACTTAGAGCTCGTGTGTATAGCTTCGAGGTAGGCTTCGGTCTCCATTCTTTTGATTGAGCTTCATAAAGTGTTACTTAGTATAAATAACTTGTATTTTGGATTGTATGTGACAAGTTAGGCTCAATTCCCAGTTTCTTGTTTCTTTGTTCTGGTGTGATCCTTGGCTAGGTTGTTTTATGAGACTTCTAGTCTAGTGGGTAGGACTATTGATTATGCCTTAGTTTGGACATGATTAGCCTATTTTAGGTATCTTGATTCATTTTTATGGTGGTTGGTGGATTTCGACCTTAGGATTTATTTTAGGATGAAACTTAGTAAATATAGCTGTTGTTGGCGGAAGTCTCATAGACTTAGTGTCCTTCTCTATTATAGCAACTATTTTGAAGCCTTGATGTAGATATTTCTACCCGGTTAGGCTTGTGAATTAAATTAGGATCCCATTTCTGTAGTTAGATATAGAATGCCCTATGCTTTCTTTTGCCATTTGGCGGGGCTAGCTGTGTTCGAAATCTCGAGGTTGTATTCCTAATTAGATCTAGAGGTATTGATTGACTAGCTGAGCACCTGTTTCCACATTTCCTCCTCCTTGTTACCAAGTTAGGTTTGAGTTCCCTTTTGGGCTTTTTGATTGATTTAGAGAAGTAGAGTTGAGCTTTAGGCCTTGATTAGAGGTCGGTCACATATGTTAGCCCAGTTTTCATGCTTTAGAAGTAAGGTGCTTGTGGCATCATTATTGTATGTGATTGTGTGTGTTATTTGGGTGCTGGTGATGTCATGCATTGCATTGGAACATTATTTTCTCACGGATGTAGTCAACCTCGATGCATGCATCTATTCTTAGCATTGATTTGAGAAAGATGGGTTTTAACTCAAACTATTTCATACTGATTTTTCTGATATGAGGGTCGCACTACCTTTATTACTATTATTTTCAATGGACTAGTGGAATTGAGAATGTGGTCATTTTATGAAATTGGATCGAGATATCGAGGATGCGCTTATTTTATGATTTTAGTTTGATAAAAGAGAGTTCCAGACCCTTTCAATAATAATTTGACTATTTATATCCGATCATCACGACGGAGTAGATATTTGATGATCGGAAATATAAATTGATATCTATATTAATACATATTATTTACTTGTGATATATACTCCTTGCTTACATGTTCTTTATACTTGCTTAATCTTTGGATCTCAGTGGGTCGATGCCTATTGAGTGTCACTTGTTGGTACTCATATTATATTTCTACACCCTGCAAATTGTAGTATGGGTTTTCACTACTGATTTAGATATCGTGAGGAGCATCTCTTGGATTTTGGAGACTTGGGTAAGCTCTTGGCATTTGGAGTTGCCTATCTCCTTCTATTTTAGCTTGGACTAATCTTTATTTAGTATTTGGAGACATTCTATATTATTTTACTATTATTGTATATATATAAACCTTATACTTCCTTATTTAGTTTAGTAGCTCGACTATCGACTAATACCAGGTCTTGGGGGTTATCTTATTGTAATGTTATAATTCTTCTTTTCTTCTTCTTCTCATTACTATTATTCGCTTCTTTCCTTTTTCTTGTGATGGTCCTTTGCCTATGGTTCTAGACTGTGGGGTTAGGCTTACCTACTGGTGGGATGATAGTAGGTGTCATCATGACTTGAGAAATTTGGTCATGACAGAGTGGTATCAGAGCTTAGGTTTGCCAGTATCGTTGATATAAGAGCAAGTGCCTAGTAGAGTTCTGCGGATCAGTGCGGAGATGTCCGTATCCTATCTTTAGGAGGTATAGGGCATTTTAGGGAATTTCATTCTTGATTCCTTATCGTGTGAAATTTCCTTGATCAACCTCGAAATACTTTCTTAGAATTCATTCTTTCTAAGATGGATAATACAAGATTTTCAATAGGGATGAAAATATCAGCACACACTACCCAGACTTTGACAGTATCTATGACCACCTCAGCTTCTTTGGATTTGGTGTTGGAGATTCTGCATCTCGATGAGCATACCCCATAAGTAGGTATGGTTTTGGGTGCGATTTTCATCATAGAGTTGGATCTATTGTTCCTCAGCAAGGTTCTTCGCCAGTTTCTAAGTATAAGATTGAGTTACTTGAGTAGGCTGGGAAGACTCCCACTTTGTTTCCTATCGAGTGAGAGTTGATTCAGGGATTTATTGATGAATTGAGCTCTTCTCTCGACCTGGAATCATAGCACTTGATAGAAGTTTGTTCTACTTTTCTCCAAGTGGTCAGTTATGTGACGTTGATGAAGCATGCATGTATAAAGACTTATAGAGGTAGAGGTAGGAGATCCCACTATCAGTGCAACATACATAGCATCTCGCCTTGAGGTAGGCATCATTCTAAAGAGGGTTACCCTCACCCTCGACCAACCGAACCCAGGGTGGGAGCACCTTAGATTTGAGGAAGACATGTACATTTTATAGTACCCATGATAGACAGAGTTCACAATAGACTTCTCAGGGTATGTCTGTTAAACAGCCAGGTTTGAGGGTTCATTCTATCCAACTAGGCCATCTTAGTGGGTTATAGTTAGTAGAAGGTGTTATACATGCAATGAGTTAGGATATTTGGCTAGGGATTGTCCTACATTCACGCATTACAGGCAACAAGTTTGACAGAATTGGGTTCGTAAGGATTAGGGATAGTCAGTTAAAGGTGCTACCCCGATTGTTATGGTTAGTGGTACATATGTTCAGTTTGAAGCCAGCGCATTCTATCCCATGCTTCTGTAGGTCAAACAGAGGACTATGCTCTAGGTATCAATTTGATTTGCATAAATTTTATTTCTATGACCGTTCTTGCTTGTAGTGCTTGGGTGTTAGGATCTTTGTACCCATCGGTGATTACTTGACTTGTTAGATTCATCTTGTGATTCTGGTAATTACTTTACTTGGAATTATGTGGGCATGCTTACTTAGCCTGATTACTTGCCTTTTGTTTTCTATGACAGCTTTACTTAGAACTATGTATATGTGTTTATGTCCCTTAGGCAATTTCTTTTGGTAGTGGATCATTTTGGTTTTATTGTTATGTTGCAGCAGTGGTAGAGTTATACCTTATAGATGTTGAGCTTAGCTGATTGCTCTACTGTATTTCCATTTAGCCATTCTAGAGTTTTCTTTTTTAGTCTTTCCCCTCCTAGTTTAACCCCTAGCGTGCTTAGATAGTATGAGGTTGCTGCCGAGAGAAGGGTATGTCAGTAGTTGTGGCCCGTGTGGTCTATTGTAGATTTTATTCATCAATTCTTTCTTTGTTTGACCTCATGTTCTTAGTTTCTAGGGTGGAGAAATTAAGGTCTATTCTTCTGTTTGGTTGGGTTGTTTCTTCATGGTAAGTTTCATGGTTAAATTATCATTGGGTATGCGATGTGGTATCAGATGGCTACGTCTAAATTGGGAAGGCTTGAAATGGAATTATCTCTAGTTAATCTAAGAATGGTGATGTTTTAACTTGAAGCTATATGGAAAAAAGGGTTCTATTGGGATTCAAGGAAGAGATAGAGTAATAGAGTTTTGAATGACCAACAATTAGCGAGAAAGGTATGATTATAGAGGGAGAGCGTTCATATTAATGAGTCGTGGTTTATCAAAATTTCCTTGGTGTACTCTTTTGGTTATTGGAATTTTTGGTGGTTAGTCAATACATCTTAGAAATTTTAGTCACTGGCTTGTTTTACCTTCCAACCAAGACTACCTTCAATTTCAGTGATTCCGTGTTGTTCCTTGGTTCTATGGATAAACTACAGCGAGTGTGTTGATGATTCAAAGATTCAGATTATTGATTTGGGTCTTTTGTTGTGGTATGCTTGACTAATTCAGACTTTGTCTTCCATGGGCGAATGGAATTGCTCTTAGAAAGATCAGCTTTAGGATGGAGTCAAAGTAATTCAAAAGATCATCTCTTTGTTTCGTGTTCAGGGTGTGAGGTTCGCTTATGTCATTGTGTTAACTGGCAGTGTTCTTTATGGTGTACCTTGTAGTGGCTAAGCTTTATTTGGGTTTCTCTTGATAGATCTAATTGTTTATTCACTACCTACCGGCTCAGGTTTTGTTGGATTATGGTGGTTTACTGAGATTTGCACTCATAAAATGATACATGGACTCATGACATTAGTTTTGATTGCTTTTGGGGTTAGAATCTCTTATTGGTTCATTTTCTAGAAGTCCCGTTGGTAGTAGAGTGGCATTAGAATTGGTCTCCATGCAACTTTTCTTTCCACCCATGGATTTGGTTGTCCCTTTCGAGATAGTTAACCATTTTTTTAACCGTGAGAGGGTGGTGGAGGATCCTATTTAGTTTTGGAAGATAGATTGCAGACTAAAGTAATGGATTTTGGGAGTTATTAGGTTAGAACTTATGGCTTGTAACCTGGGCTGAGTTGTTTATTTTGAGTTCTTACCACTCGTCATTGTTCAGTTGGTGCTTGCTTTTCCTTTGTGGTTATTTCATCAATGTTTATATGATGCTAGGAGCGATTACTGTGAATTGGGATGAGTAAGATACCCATGATGACTAAGGAGTCTTGAGTTTGGAATATAAAGTAAAGAATTTAACTTGGGAGTTATTTAGCATCTTATTTTGTCTGCTGGTCATATAATCTTGAGAAATCTATGTGGGTTTGGCTTATATCGGAAGAGTCTATTGAGTTTGGTTGAGTTTTTTCTTATAGAGTTGAAGTTAATATCAATAGAGAGAAATCGGAAGTTGGGTTGAGTTATGAAGAAGAAAAGTGAAATAAGGGAGTTTTCTCTTAGCTTGAGTTTTGGGTTGGCGTTGCTCTACCCGAGAAGTTACATTTAAGTCTGATGGAGCATGTAGGCCTAGCTTTCTAATATTTTTATGCCCTTGGGTTTTTTCTATCCCTTGACTTTCAAGGACGAAAGTCCATTTAGTAGTGGATGTTGTAATTACCCTAAAAGTCATTTTCATCCTTTTCCAACTTTTTTTAGAGTTTAGAGCCTTTCGGTAGCGAACCCAAGTCCTTTATAAGTTGCTGACATTGATAGTTCGGTCACCTGATTGTTTATTTGGGTTTCATGCTCAATTCCCTGTTCCGAAGCTCTTAGTGTTTGAATGGTTGAATCTGATTAAAACTCTAGGAAAATGAAATTAGAACGAAATTCTAACTATTTCATCAGCTCTAGAAGGGCCAAATTAATCTAGTAGCATCGTCGGAATGAGTATTGAGTCAATCGATACAAGTTCGGGGTTATTTAACGCTTTAGTCTTTTGAAATAGCCTAAGGTTGACTATGGTCAATATTCTTGGTAAACACACTCGAATTGAAATTTTGTCAGCCCAGTCAGCTCCGTAATAGTCATTTTAGGCTAATAGCGTTCTCGACTCGAGTCCCAAGAATTTCGATAAGAGTTTGAGCCATTAGGCATTTTAGCCTTCACGCCTTAGCCTAAATTTGACTGCGGTAAACAGTTTGTGTAAATGCACTCAGATGAAAATTTCATTAGTGCGGTTAGCTTTCAATTGTCGAGTTTGGTCTAGAATGACCTCTCATTTGTGTCCTTAGTCTTTCGATCTCATTTCGAGCCCCCTTGTGGAAATGGAAAAAATTATGCTTGGGAGTGGGACCCATATTTTATCGAGACAACCTCGGATGGAAATATCAATTGTGCCATTTAGTTTGAAATGTCAAATTTTATAGAGTAGCATAGTTCATTTGAGTGCACGAGATTCCAAATGACTTCTAAGCACCTGTGGAGTTGGGAAAGTTGCCAAAACTAGCTTATATGCAACAGCTGGTGCTGACCCATTTTGGTCTCCACGTTCACACCACCCAGTCCATATTCACGGAAGCCAGGGTCCTTGGCCTCCTCATCCGGGGGTATTAGGCCGTGTTCGCGAAGGCCTAATGGATTGGCCTCCACGTTTGCGGAGGCTTGAGGGCTTCGTTTTATTGTTCACATAACTCTTTCTCCGTCTTCGTGGAGAGCAATTCACTGGTCTTTTAATTAAGACTAGTGACACAAACAACCTGACCCCCATTCCCTTTTCTTCGATTTTGGGAGCTAGGAAACTCCACTTTTGGTGATTCAAAGTGCATTGGGTTCATCGGAGTGGGGGACACATGTTGGCATGTTCAGGGATGCATGCAAGGTGATGTTTTGAGGTAAAATCCACCCCAAAAGGGCTGCCCTAGCTTAACTTTAAGTTTTAATGGTAATTTTAATTATTAGGCTGATTTAGGTCATTTTAAGCGTTATTTTGTGCCCTATTTTGTGGTACAAGCTCAATAATGAGTTTAGAATGTTTTCACGGAGTTATTTAGGGATTCACATCACGAGTCCCACAATCCTATTTTAAACCTAATTTTGGGTCCGCCTCTAAAAACTGTGATTTTAGTTTCAAAACATTCGTATTGATGAGGTGATCAACATTTTGAAAGCGTGGAGGCATTTGGAGTCTTTTTGGAGAGAAAAGCTTTTGGGAAGTGAACTTAGAGCGTTAGTGTTCGACTTTGAAGTGGGATGCAATCTCTTTTCTTTTGATTGAGGTTCATAAGATATTGTTTAATATGAAGAGCTTGTAGTTTTGATTGTATTTGACAGTTTAGGCTCAATTCCCTATTTCTTGTTTCTTTGTTCCGGTGTGATCCTTAGGCTAGGTTATTTTATGAGACTTCTAATTTAGTGGGTAGGACTATTGATTATGCCTTAGTTTGGTCTTGATTAGCCTATTTTAGGTGGCTTGATTGATGTTTTTAGTGGTTGGAGGATTTACACCTTAGGATTGATTTTAGGACGAGCCTTAGTTGATGTAGCCGTTGTTGGCAGGAGTTTCTTAGACTTAGTGTCCTTCTCTATTGTAGCACCTATTTTTAAGCCTTGGTGTAGAGATTCCCACCCAGTTAGGCTTGTGAATTACTTTAGGATCCCATTTCTTGATTTAGATCTAGAATCCCCTATACTTTCTTTTGCCTTTTGGTGGGGCTAGCTGTGTTCAAAATCTTGAGGTTGTATTTCCACTTGGATCTGGAGGTATTGATTGAGTTGAGCACTTGTTTCCTCATTTCCTCCTCCTTGTTACCAATTTAGGGTTAAGTTCCCTTTTGGGCCTTGTAATTGAGTTAGAGGAGTACAGTTGAGCTTTAGGCTTTGATTAGAGGTCGATCATATTCGTTAGCCCAGTTATCATGCTCTAGTAAGGTGCTTGCGGCTTCATTATTTTATGTGATTATGCATGTTGTTTAGGTGTTGGTGATGGTATGTATTACATTAGATCATTGTTTTCTCATGGATGTAATCGACTCCGGTGCATGCATTGGTTCTTGGCAATGATTTGAGAGGGCTGGGTTTTAACCCATACTATTTCATATTTATTTTTCTTAAATGGGGGTCGCACTACCTTTATTACTACTATTTTCAATGGATTAAAGACATCGAAGATGCACTCATTTTATGATTTTGATTCGTTCAGAGAAATTCCCAACCCTTTCTATACTAATTTGACTATTTATCTCCGGTCACCACGACAGAGCAGATTTTTGATGATTAGACATACAAATTGATAGCTACATAGATATAAGACCTTGATCGAGACTAGGAAGGTATATAAAGACATTCCCAAGACCCCTATGGTGATTCCAAAGAGACACATGGGTCCTACTTCTTAGCCGGGACTGAAAGTTGGTGTATATATCTTGGTATGAGACAATTGGCACTGATGGTTCTACTACTTTTATTGCATGATTGTCATTCATATATGCATTGCCTATCACTAGCATAGTTGTTTATACCTGTCGGTTGTATGGGATGCAATGCGGGTTTACATATTTGTGGTGAACCTCCTTGGAACAGAGGGGCTATGGAGGTATTGTCTAACTATTTGCGAACTTGTGGAAGTATAAATTGTGGTCTCTTATTTGAAGGTAGTTACTGCCCTTGTTCTTATTTTTCTAATCTTTTGTGCAAGGATTTAGTTGATACGGTCCTTTGGGCCTTTGTCTAATATCTGCGTTTACTTCTATTAGTAGGTTGTGTCTTAGTTTCCCCCTTGTAGTGTGTTCTCGCATTTAGGTCGGGCTGGCACCACCAGATATGTCTTCAGTTTCCTATCTTCTCTCTTTCTTATAGCAAATGTTTCTTATTGCAGGCTTTTGTATTATAATTGTTAGTTACTTGTGATATATACTCCTTGTTTAGATGTTCTTAATACCTGCTTTATCTTTGGTGCTCAGTCGGCCGATGCCTATTGAGTTACACTTAGTGGTAATCATACTACACTTCTGCACCCTACAAATCATAGTACGGGTTTTGACTACTAATTTGGATATCGTGCGAAGCAGCTCTTGAATTTTGGAGACTTAGATGAGATCTTGGCATTCGGAGTTGCCTATCTCCTTCTATTTTGGCTTGGACTAGTCTTTATTTGGTGTTCAAAGACAGTCTGTATTATTATTACTATTATTGTAAATGTATAAACCTTGTACTTCCTTATTTAGTTTAGTACCTCGACTATAGACTGATACCAGGTCTTGGGGGTTATCTTGTTGTATTGTTATTCTTCTTCTTTTCTTCTTCTTATTGTTACTATTATTCGCTTCTTTCCTTCCACTTGTGATGGTCTATTTCCTATGGTTCCAGATTGTGGGGTTAGGCTTATCTATTGGTGGGTTGATAGTAGGTACCTTCATAACTTGAGAAATTGGTTCGTGACTATAAACAAGGATCAAAGATATGGAAGCATTATCTCAATGTAAAGCATAAGTCCCAAAATATAGAATAAGAGACGACATAGAATCCAAAGACCATCTAGCATGCCTCTACTAGTCTAGATGGGGGAGTAGGAAATAAACTGTCTCATCCTCGGAACATAAGGATTCATCAACTATACAATAGTTGTAACTCTAGCCACGAACGGGAGGAGGATGAATGTGCTCGCTGGACCCTACATGTAATGCACTAAGTATGTGTTAGTACATGGAATGCACTAACATGGAATGCACTAAGTCAGTGAGAATATGAAATAACAATAAACATAAGACATAATAAATATGAATCATGGGATGCAAGACCAATATCGTTAAAATAATGAGTAAACCATGAAAACATTAAAACTCTAGCTCATTGGCCAGTCATCAAAACATTATAATAATCATAAAAACTCACATATGTAGGAGATAACCGTAACCGATATTAAGACCATGCGAGCTATTACATGGAATCTGATGATCCCCACATTGAAAAGAGGGGAGACTACTTGCCAAGGTATGCTCCATCCAATTATTATCATCATGTGCTATATGTGGATCCACTAGCTAAGCCATATTGGCAAACCCAGCGCAGCAATGTAGTTTAAGAGACTATAGCTTGTTCATAAGAATAGCTCATTATCATATGATTCATGCAATATGGGTGTAGGCCATCCATCATTACTAATTGATTTCATAAAAATATCATTATAGTCTTAAGTCACCTTATTCATCAAGGATATTAAGTCACTCTTTTATTAGATTCTTTATCATGAGCAGAAATAGGGCCAAGCACGACACGACGACCGGGATGCGAGGGACACCAACCATAAGGCATCTTTAATAAGTTAAATAAACATACTAAAAGTAAGCAAAATCAAAGGGATGGGACTAAGGGAAGTCAAATCAATAGATATCCAAACTAGACTACATCATAAGCCGTCCAAACATGGCTCTAGTCTAGTCTTCGATAGGGGCTTAGGTCAAGCTCCTACCTCACCCGAACAATAATAAGAAGTCAAAATTATAGCAACACAAAATAAATTCATTGCCCTCGATAGGATGAGGACTCACCAACTCTTTATATCTAGTCAACTCTAGCCACGAATAGGATTGTTGTAGGATTGTCGTGAGTGTCGCCCATCCCTATATTATGAGATAATGTAGGCAAAATATGAGTAAGTATGTTTGAATATGCTAAGTATGTGAGGTATTCATGAACAAGTAAAGGAACATACTCAATATGCCATAGGATGCATGACCAATCATAATGAATATAAATAGAGCTTATAAGAATTAAGAAACATATGTAACTCATGGTCAATGTATATCATAAAACTTCATTATATAACACATAGCTTAACTTAAACTTTGTGGGATAAGACCTTTAACCAATATCTTAAGATATTGTGAGCTATAATATGGAATCCGATGAAACCCTCACCGAGAAAGAAGAGGCTACCTTTCCAGGGTATACCCCGTCATGTTACTTATCTCAACTCAACTCAACTGTTCTATATGTGGATCAACTAGCTAGTCTATGAAGGCAATCCTATGCGATTTGTGGATCATTGTGGTCTATAGAACAAGGGCGTGAAGATGACCTTGATAAGAGCCGATAGGAGGGGTTCACCATAGAGGCCATTACGGATGGTGGTTTGCACTACGGCTCATGGTGGCCAAGTTAGGAAACTAAATTGCTGGCATGGACCATGGTGGCCCTTCAAAGCCAGTGGACCTCTTCATAGCCCGTAGTAGGTCCTATGATAACCACCCGGTGCCCAAAGCTGACTTTTTATGAGAAATCATCTTTTGATCCTTGTTTTTTGACTTTCCAACTTCCGAGATCTTACAATATCTCCCCCTGGAAACATTTTCATCCTCGAATAGACTCAAGCTAGCATGAATGAATATGAAAGGAAATAACAGCCTAACATGAATGCAAAATATCTCAAAAATGCATAAAATATGAAATCTTTAATCTCAAGATAAAACATGACTTTAAAACTCATTTCATGAACATGAATGTATATGAAACAATGAGAGCATTTGAAACACATGACTTAATATGATTGGATGAAGAGGGAACTAAATACCTTAATTAGGCACGGAAGAAAAGAGATGAGTATATCGGGACATCATATTGTTGTTGGCTTTCCATGTAGCACCCTCAATCTATTGGTTCCTCTATAAAACTTTAATTGAAGCTATTTCTTTGTTCCTCAACTTTCTAACTTGCCGGTCTGAGATCTCAATGGAAACCTTCTCATATGAGAGACTCTCTTTAACCTCAATTTTTTCCAATGGCACAATGGATCTAAGATCACCAATAAACTTCCTAAACAAAGACACATGGAACACCGAATGCACCGATGCCAAGTCGGAAGGTAAATCCAACTCATAAGGCACCTTACCAATCTGTCTCAAAATCTAATATGGACCAACATAGAGTGGACTTAACTTTCCTTTCTTACAAAAATGCATCACACCCTTCATGGGTGAAATATTCAAGTAAACCCAATCATTAACTTCATGTTCAAGTTCCCTTCTCCTCATATTTGAAGAGGTCCTTTGTCAACTTTGGGCCTCTATCAATCTTTCTCTAATGAGTCTAACCTTATCCAAAGACTGAAATACAAACTTGGATCCTATGAAAGCAACTTCACCGACCTCAAACCAACCGATAGGGGATCTACACTGCCTACCATACAAAGCCTCAAATGGAGCTATGTCAATGCTAGAGTGATAACTGTTATTATAGGCAAATTCTATCAATGACAAACTATCATCCCAATTTCCTTTAAAATCAATCACACATGCTCTCAACATGTCCTTCAATGTCTGAATGGTATGATCGACCTGACCATCCGTCTGTGGGTAAAATGTTGTACTGAGCTTCACTTGAACCAAGACCCTTTTGGAAGGATCTCCAAAATTGAGATGTAAACTGAGTACCTCGATCCAAAATGATAGAAAATGGAACACCATGAACTTTAACCAACTCTCGGATATACAATGTAGGATATTCCTTGAATGTATATGAAGTATTAATAAGAAGAAAATAAGACTACTTAGTCATTCGATCAACGATCACTCAAATAGAATCATGTTGCCTACGAGTACGAGGAAAACCAGTAATGAAGTCTATATTCAAGTCTTCCCATTTTCAAGTAGGAATATCAATGTCTTGATCCAAACCTCCCTATTTTTTATGCTCGACCTTCACCTTTTGACAAGTAGGACACTTAGCTACCAATTCTGCAATATACCTTTTTATGCCATTAAACCAATACACTTTCCTAAAATTTTGATGCATCTTTGTGGAACTAGGATGTATAGAATACTGTGAACTATGAGCTTCAAAAAATATCATATCTTTCAAGAAATCAATATTTGAAACACATAACCAACCTTAATATCACAACATGCCATCTCCCCCTTGGGAGAAAGCCTCAATGGCTTTTTTGGCAATTGTTTTCTTCATTTCAACCAAAGAGGTATAACTATCTTGTTTTGCCTTTATATCTACCACTAGACATTATTCGGAACCATTTTGTTCAATAACACCACTATGCTCGGAATCAACAAATCTAACACCCAAATGGGCTAATCTATGCATATCCCAAACTAGCTCTTTCTTCTCATCCTCAATATGGGCAACACTGTTCATTAAAAATCTACTAAGTGCATCAGCTACCACATTTGTCTTACCCGGATGGTATAGCACACTCATGTCATAATCCTTCAACAACTCAAGACATCTTCTTTTTCGAAGGTTTAAGTCTTTTTGGGTGAATACATATTGCAAACTCTAGCGATCGGTGAAAACATCTACATGGACACCATAGAGATAGTGTCTCTACAACTTCAAAGAAAATACCACCGACGCCAACTCTAATTCATGAGTTGGGTAATTATTCTCATGAACCTTGAGTTTCCTTGAAACATAAGCTATCACTTTACCATTTTGTATTAGAATGGAACCAAGACCAACTCGTGAAGTATCATAATACACAACGAATCCATCGAAACCTTTCAGTAAAGTCAATACTAAAGCAGAGGTAAGCCTATCCTTCAACTCTTAGAGAGTAGATCAAAATATCATCAATGAAGACAATCACAAACATATCCAAATATTGCTTAAACACCCTGTTCATCATAGCCATAAAAGTTGCAAGGGCATTTGTTAGTCCAAAAGACATAAACAAAAAATCAAAGTGACAATACCGAGTTCTGAAGGCCATCTTTGAAATTTCACATATCTTTACTCAAACTTGATGATAACCAGATCGAAGATCAATCTTTAAAAAGTAACTTGCTCCTTGAAGTTGATCGAAAAAGTCATCAATCCTTAAAATGGGATACTTATTCTTAATTGTGACCTTATTCAATTATTGGTAATCAATACACATACGAAGAGAGCCATCCTTCAAAGAAAATTAGAGCACCGCATGGAGAGATACTCCGTCTAATGAAATCTTTATCTAACAAATCTTTTAACTGATCATTTAACTCTTTCAATTCTCCTAGATCCATTTGGTAAGAAGGAATAGAGATAGGCTGAGTATTAGGGAGAAAATCGATACCAAAGTCTATTGCCCTTCTAAATAGAATACCTGGGAGATCATCGGGGAAAACTTCCAAAAACTTATTAGCATACAAAATTGACTCTAAAGTAGGAGTTTCAAAGTTAGTATCTCTAACCCAAACTAGATGATAGTGCTACCTTTGGAAATCCTTTTTCGAGCTTTAAGGCATGAGATGAATAGACCCTTAAATATGGAATTACTACATTTCCATTCTAGGACTGACTCATTTGGAAATTCAAACTTAACCACATGGGTTCTACAATATATAGAGGCATAGCATGCATGAAGACAATCCATACTAAGAATTACATCAAAATCGGTTGTATCAAGCTCTACAAGATCAAAGGAGGTGACTTATGAAAAAAATAAAACTTGACAATTTCTATAAACGCTTTTAGCCACAGCTGAATTAGCAATTAATGTATAGACTGAAAAAGACTCTAGAAATATCTTGAGACTAACAATAAATCTCATAGCAAGATAAGGAGTAACAAATGACAGAGTAATACCCAGATCTAACAATGCATAAACATCAAAGTCAAAGACTTTCAATATACTTGTGACCACAGCGGAAGACTCCTCAACTTATTGTCTAGCTTGAAGGGCATATAACCTATTTTGGTGTGGGCTGCCACCTTGTGGAATTTTTCCACCTTGAGTAGTTTGACCTTGAGGAGAACCTTCTTTTCCCTTGTTAGGAAATTTAGAAATCTTATGCCCCATCTTACTGCATCCAAAGCATGCATCCATTCTAACTAAACATTTACCTCCATAATTTCTCCCACATTTGGTACACTTAGGAAGAGTAGACCAACTAACACCACCTTGTTCCTTAGGATTTGAGACCCCATCTTTGTCGGACCTTTGACCCTAAAATTGTGAAGAACCTTGGCCTTGTCAGAAATGATCATTACCACCGCCGAATTTGTTGTAAGATAACCCACAATCAAACCGAGCCCTCTTGGACTCCCTTACATTTATCTCTTTAAGCTTAGACAACTTCGTGAACTTTAGGACATAGTCCTTCACACTCGTGTTTCCTTGCTTGAGTTTTATGAATTTCAACACCTTCGCCTCCCTAAACTAAAGTAGAATGAAGTGATCAAAAAATGCAACTTTGAACTTTTCCTAACCTATGGGACCCTCTTTAACCCATTTAGCTTTCCATTGGTTGTACCATACTTGAGCGAAACCTTTGAGTTGGTAGGGCTCTAATTCCACCTTCTCCCCCGAAGACACTCCTATAATATCAAATATCTTATACAACTCAGCAACAAAGTCTTGGGGATCCTTATCAGACTTGGATCTATGAAACTCGGGAGGGTTCATCCTTGTGAAATATCTAACCCTTAAAGCCAGAGTAGTCATAATTTAAGAAGCATCTAACCCTCGATTTGCTTGAGTAGTCATGACTTATGCTAGGATTTGAAAAGAGGCTCGGAACTTTACATTAGACACTTGATCATTCAAAGGGCCATTCAGAGCTTGTTGTTCCTCTCCCTAAACATTCTTTCAGCTAGGTTATCTTCATAGAGGCATAATTCTACAATCGCCAAAACAAAGCATTAGAGGAGGAAAACGTTAGATTCAAATCTATAGCACGATGAGATAATGAAAGAAGTGAAGTATTTCCTAAGATGCCTTTTAGCCTCCTATTCATAGATGTGGCACACATCAGACCATGAACAAGACTCTACTTGATGAGGGATGTTAGACTCTCTAGGACACTTGAACTTTGTGATCTGAAACCAAGTTTGTCACCACCCAACCTAGGGCCTAGTCATAACACGATGATTAGAATCTCAAAAGGTCCCAACCAAGACTCTTAGCATAACATTTATGACCATACATATGGTAAATGAAGTAAATAAACAAGGATCAAAGATAAGGAAGAATAATCTCAATATAAAGCTTAAGTCTTAAAATGTGAAATAAGAGACAATATAGACTCCCATGAACATCTAACATACCTCTACTAGTCTAGATGGGGGTGTAAGACAATCTCCTAGCTCAACCAACATAGAAGGTAAAAGAAGTAAAAATCTCATACAAAATAAAATGTCTCATACTCAAAACATGACGATTCACCAACTATACAATAGTGGTAACTCTAGCCACGAATAGGAGGAGGATGAATGTGCTCGCTAGACCCTAGATTATGATACAATGTAGGCAAAAAGTATATGTTAGTATATGAAATGCACTAAGTATGTGAGAATATACAAGAACAATAAGCATCGGATATAATAAATATGAATCATGGAATACAAGACTAATATCATTAAAAGAATGAGTAAACCATGAAAACATTAAAACATTTATCTCATTGGTCAATCATCAAAATATCATAATAATCATAAGAACTCACATATGAAGGAGATAACTGTAATCAACATTAAAACCATGAGAGCTATTATATAGAATCTGATGATCCCACACCGAGAAGGGGGAAGCCACTTTCCAAGGTAGGCTTCATCCAATTATCATCATCATGTGCTATATGTGGATACACTAGCTAAGCCATATTGGCAAACTTATGGTGACAATGTAGTATAAGAGACTACAAGTTGCTACTAGGGCTTAGGTCGAGCCCCCACCTCATAGTCCACTCGGTTCTAAGTAAATCAGCCAATAGAATACATAACATATCATAATCTTAAAATCATACTTTTCATAATCATAAGATTTTCATAATCATAATTCATAGAAACTTGTTTATAGGAATAGTTCATTATCATGTGATTCATTATTACTAATCCCTTTCATAAATATATCATTAGCGTCTTAAGTCACCTTCTTCATCAAGGATCTTAAGTCACTCTTTCATTAGAGTCTTGAGTCACCATCAAGGATCTCAAGTCACCCTTTCTCATAAATTTACTTGAAAGATCATTAGAATATTATTCATAACCTTTAATAAGGTATTTATATACTTCTTTACATAAAGAATCTTAAAACTCATTTATAAAACTTGCAATAAAATAACTTGAAAATCATGATCATATCTCATAAATTATACTTGAAACTAGCATATAGCATAGGTTATTATAATTCAACTTGAAATTATGTAATATGATGTGAATTATGCATAATTAGGCTAATAGCATTGAAATATACCATAATTTAGAAGACCCAATGCAAATAATGAAATTAGGGATTTTAATAGAAGAAATCATAAGAGAATTGAGAAGAAATATTTGGAATTCCATGGGTGAAAGGTGCCTATTGATGAATTCCCACATACCTTGGCCTTGATGACCCCTAATTTTAATAGGATTAAAGCTTGACCTTGAAGAAAATCTCTAGAATTGCTTGAGGAGAAGAAAACCTTAGAGAGAAAACTTGAGAGGGAAAGTTTTATGATTTTGGGAAATAATTAGAGAATGTAAGGGTTAAAAAACTTTAGGGTAGTTAATAGGTAGGAATATAGTCCCAAAAACTGTCCACATTCATTAAAAATATTGGGAAAAGGCCAAAATAACCCCAACTTAAAACTAAATTCGAAACCAAAATGATCCATCACCATGACTCGTGAAGGACAATACAGGCTGTTTTCCCCATCGTGAGGTTGGACTTCAACTTTTGAAAAGGGCCTCGCCCACCACGGGATACACAATGGGCCGTGAAAGGCAATATGGACCATTGCAGTCGTCCATAACATAGGACTTGACCTTAATTTTTTAGGGTTGCAAGAAACATTTTAGGACTTCTTCTATGGAGACCTTTATGGTCCGTGGAGGTCACTATGGGCCGTAGAACAAAGATGTGAGGATGACCCTGATAGGAGCCTATGGGAGGGGTTCACCACAAAGGCCATTATGAACCATGGTCTACATTATGGCTTGTGGTAGCCTCTCGTGGTTGCCACCTCATGAACCCAAATGGTTGGCATGGACTATAGTGGACCTTCATGGCCCATGGTCCTCTTGATAGGCCGTAGTGGGTTCTGTGAAGACCACTTAGTGCCAAAATTTGAGCTTTTCTGAGAAATCATCTTTCGATCCTCATTTTCCAACTTTCAAACTTCTGGGATCTTACATAAAGAAAGGTGAAGAAATAAGACATCTCATACAAAACCTTGGTTCAGATTTAGGGTCACATAGACTTTTGCATTTGAGTTCAAAATGACTATACAATGTAGACTAGTCTGACACATACTTTGATGGTTGTATCAATGACTTTTTTGAAGGTTTGATTTTGGTTTGGGTAACAAACCGTAAGCTATGGAAGATTTTATGTTTTATCTAGATTTAGATTACTCAAATTATGGTAGGTGACTAATGGAAGCACTTTTGATGAGATACAGTTCTACATGGTTATTGAGAATTTTGAGTTGGATTGATACTACTCTAATGATGGTAATACACAGATGATTATGATGCATTACACAGATACTTGATGGTAAATAGAGGTTATGTGCTTATAGTAAAGAATTATTGGGGCGACCAAGAATCTCTGTATGTTTTGGCATGAGGTATATGGTGATTTGAATGGCAGTTAGAACTTGCTATGTGAAGGATTGTGTGGAGTTGACATTAGGTAAGATTCAATTTCTTTACCTCAATGGGAAAGTACTATCATATTTGAAATTAATGTTATCAGCCTTGGGTGTGACCCATATCTGTCATGAAATACTCAAATGGAAAAAGAGGGAGCCATGATTCGAAATATTTAGAGGCGACAATTTGTTGATAAGAAGATTTTGATACTAGTGATGGTTTGAGAGTAAGGTAAAGGACAATATGGCTATGATGTTTTGTTAGGACTAAGAGTGTTGTATTTAGTAAAGAACTGTGAGAGGTATGTGAGGTTTGATAAATCGAGTATATATATGATGTAATGGGGACCATACTGGTTGATTGTGGGTACCTAAATTATAAAAAAGATAGGGTCAAATGAATGAAAATGTTTGATATGAGCACTATGGAATGAATATATTATGTTATTCGACCTTGGTTATGTGCATTCTTATGTGACCCTCAACTTTATTTTGAACATAGTTTGGAGTATTATTCGCTATATGCCCACACATGTTTCTACATCTATGGGTGGGTCCCTAGTGGTGGATCAGATGTACCAATCCTGCAAATATCCTCTTGGTAAGGTGGCATCCTTGGGTAGACTTAGTTAGTTGTGGAAGATTTGCTGATGTTTGGGATAGATGAAGTATACTAGTGGTTCTACATACATAACTTTGCTTATGACGATTTATAGAAAAGCTACCATGAATACTTATAATTGTCCAAAAATATTAAGTTTCATGTCAACATCAGGGTCACATTCTGGCTATGCGTGATTGAATGTGGGGATCATTGGGTGTAGTTTTATCACTCTTAAGGGTTGTTTACAATTACTGTTATTGATCTAGAATTTTGCAATAGTGTTGTTAGAGGTTCTGTATGCTTGGGTGTATCACTCACTAGTTGGTTAGTTCATTATTTTCTTCTTTGGATCAGATAAATTTGATTCTCCTATGATGAGTACCCGATGTCAAAAGATCAGATTTTTATAAATTAAGCATGTTGGAAGGTTTGGTTGTGAGAATGAAATCTTAAAAAGATATGTGAGCATTATGAGTATGGGGTGGTTGGTTCAGTTTCACTTTTAGTTGTAGTTGGTATTGACTCAGAATTTTATCATCATTATATGAGAAAAGATTCATCCTGGTTGTGTTATGGTCCAGTAGGTTTCAATTAAGATTGGGTTCATAGGTTAGCCTATGGCTTGAAATCACTCCTAATTTGTAGATCTACCAAAGTTTGCCTCAAAAGTTCAACTCTTAGTAGTTGATGTTGATGTAATGGTCTTAAGGAGTAGCTCACATGGAGAGATGAACATCGACTTTTGAAGATCATAACTCAGGCTTTTGGTAACGTTGGTTATTCTTCCTTTTCCTTCTTTATGTACAAGGAGGAACATGATTTTTAGTAGTCCTCTTGCTTTCATAAAATATCCTTCTCATAAAATTTTAAATGGGTATTTTGGATTATTCTATAACTACGATTATTTAGTTGAGGGTAATTTAGATAATTAATTTAATCAGTGGGCTAAATTGTTAATTTATTTAATACCCTATACCACTTTCTTTATTAAAATAAGTTAGTGGAGTTTGTGACATTTAGTACATAATTAGTTTGAAAAAGGAAAAATAAGGAGAAGAGAGAACAATAAGAAATGTTGTCCTCGATAACCAAGAAAATGACCCGCAGTGCATGTATGAATTCAAGGTTCGAAAATCCTAGTATATGTTAAAAATCATTGGTTAAGTTATAGGCAGAGGATTATATTATATTATTTATATGTTGAGGGAAAAATTTAAAGGCAAAATGGATTTCTTTTGCAGTGGGGTCATTGTCAATGGTGGATGGAAATGTCATAAAAATAATAACTAAATGGGTTGATGCTAATTATAGGCCAATGATTGGATGAGTAATTTATAAGGAGTAAATTAGTGTTTAGGAATAGGAGTTCTGCACTTCGTTATGAAGTGAGATGTTGCGCTTCGTTTGTAGTTCGTTTTTGCGTTCTCTAGATTCTTCTTATTATTATTATCACATAATGATTAAATTTTTATATGTTATTATATATAATTAAATATTACATATATTATATTTTATAGTTATCTTTAGATTTATGATAATTAAAGATATTGGAACTTAACCCTAGTTTTGAAATTCAGAAAATATGGGGGTTGACATGTTAAGTGGCATCAAGATTAGGAATTTGATTATGGATTTGTGTGAGTATTTGAGTCTAGGATTGACATATAGTAATATGGGCATTGGTAGTTTTGAAATCTTATTGTGATGATTTATTTGAATAGATTACATTAATTTGGAAGCCCAACAAAAGGGGAAGGCTCAAGTCCCAAAGTAATTGCTTGATTATTTGAGGCAAGTGAACTTCTTAAACTTTGTTAAATCTTGTAGAATTTTTTAATTTCCTTTCTTGTGTGTGTTGGGGGGATTGATGGGAATGAGATAGTGGGTTATCTCCTTACATGAATTTACCTAAGTTAAAAGATGGGGTTAACAAAAAGACTATGTGTGCTAATCTTGTGATGTGAAAGTGTGAAATGCCTTGACTTCAATATGGATGTGTATTTGATGAAATACTTTGATAGTTTCATTGTGATTATTAACTTCTTGACCTTGTAATTCCTCTTTATTGTGTGAATATGCCGATTACATTTTATTCCTAAAAACTGTGATGAGACGGATATGTTATGATGCCAAGGTCATTTCCGGCGAGATTGTAATGCGGAGGTCTTCTTATTCGAGAGTGTGATGCTGAGGTCATTTTCGATAAGAGCGTATTGCCGAGGTTATTTCTAGCCAGAGTGTTATGTCGAGGTCATTTCCGGAGAGAGTGTGATATCGAGTTCTTTTTTAGCGAGAGTGTGATGCTGAAGTTATTTTTGGGGAGAGTGTGATGCCGAGGTCATTTCCGATAAGAGTGTGATACTGAGGTCATTGCCGATGGTTGTGACTGATTCATAGTTATTATTTTTTGTATGATCATCCTTGTATATTTATTTGTGGTGTCTTGATCCTTGTGTTTGATTCATGAGATACTTGTTATTTCTATCTTGGGGTGACTCAACTTTGATCATGGAACATATTTGAACTGTGTATTATGAAATCTAGGTTGGGTTAATTTATGTGTAGGTTGTAGTTATGGAGGTTCGGTTGGGATGAAAGAAGTTCCCAAATTTTATTAGATTTTCCTATTTTTATTAGTTGACTTGTTAAGTACCGTGTTGCTTGGTATTCACCCCTTACTTATATATTTTTGTAGGTTACGAGCTCGGATCTTCATGACACTCTATCTTCTTTTGTTGTCTCAGGTTTTCTTTGGAGATTTGTGAGGTAGATGTTTGCTATCTCAGCACCTTATTAGTTTAATTTATGATTTTGCTATACTTTAGAGACAATGTCATTTGAGACTTGTAATTTTCATTCAAATCTATTGTAATACATTAGAGGCTTGTGCACGTCACAACTAAGTTTTGGGGGTCTAATTAAGTTGATCTCATTATCTGCATTTTTATTTGTTGTTAAATTTTTAATTTTATCTTTACCTTGGCATTTTATTGTAATATTTGCATTTTAGGCTGACTTGTCTTTGATGGCGTTAGACGGCTGCCATCACGCCTAGTTTTAGGCCTTGACATCTTTAATTGTTGAAAAATTATGATATGAGTGTGTTGTACCATCCAGGCAAAGCAAGCATAGTTGTCGATGGTCATAGTAGACTGTCCATGAATAGTATTTCCCATATTGAATATTAAAAGGAGTTAGTTCATGATGTTGATGTCCATAGACTAGCTCATTTGGGTGTTCACTTAGTTGATTCAGAGTATGGTGTTGTTTTTGTTCAAAATAGTTCAAAATCATCCCTTGGGATGTAAAGGAAAAGAAAGATAATGATCTTACCCTGGTTGAGTAGAAGAAAGCAATTGCTGGAAAAGCCATTGAGGCTTTCTTCTAAAGGGGAGATGGTATGCTTCAATAAAAAAGCCGACTATGTATTCCAAATTTTGATGGCTTGAAGGAATAAAAATGTCTAAAGCTCATAGTTTGTGATACTCTATTCATTAGGGTTCCACAAAGATGTATCGAGATTTGAGGGAAGTATAATGGTGGAATAGCATGAAGAAGGACATTGTGGAGTTTGTGGCTAGGTTCCCAAATATCCAACAAGTGAAGGTGAAGCATAAAAAACTAGGAAGTTTAGCTTAAGACATTGAGATTCCTACTTGGAAATAGTAAGACTTGAATATGGACTTCATTACAGGTTTGTTTCATACCTGTAGGCAACATGATTCAATGTGGATTGCGATTGACAGAATGACTAAGTCAGCACATTTTATTTTCATTAAGATTTCCTATTTAGCCAAGGATTATGCTTGACATTACATTCAAGAGTTGTTTATGCTTGATGGTGTTTCATTATCCATTATTTCGAACCAAGTTACTCAATTTACATAAGTTTTGGAGGTCTTTTCAAAAGGGTCTTGGTACTTAATTTAAGCTAAGTACAACTTTTCTCCCTCAGAACAATGGTCAAGCTGAGCATACTATTCATACTTTGGAGGAGATGTTGAAAGCTTGTATACTTGACTTCAAAGGTAATTGGTATGATCATTTTCCATTGATCTATTTTGCCTATAACAACAATTATCATTCAAGTATCCAAATGGCTCAATTTAAGGCTTTATATGGTTGGAGATGTAGGTCTCCTATTTGTTGGTTTGAGGTTGGTGAGGTCTCTTTGATAGGACTCGAGTTGGTGGATAATGCTATGGAGAGGGTTAGACTCATTCGTGAGAGATTGAAGACTGCCCAAAGTAGGTAAATTTCTTATGCCGATGTGAAGATAATGGAACTTGAATTTGAGGTTGATGATGATTTGAATTTACCTTTGGAGTTGGCATCGGTGCATCCAGCGTTTCATGTCTCCTTATTGAAGAAATGTAATGGAGATCCCACTATTATTGTGCCTTTAGAGAGTGTAGGTGTGAAAGAGAGTTTATCCTATGAGGAAGTTCTATTTTAGATCTTAGACAAGCAAATTCGGGAATTGAGGAATAAGGAAGTGACATCTGTTAAAGTGTTGTTGAGGAACCAAGAAGTTGAGGGTGCTATTGGGAGTTCAAAGATGATATGATGTATCGTTATCCTCATCTCTTCCCCTTTTTTTCAACTTGAGGTACTTAGTTTCCTCATGATTCACTCTTACAAAATCCTACGTTTTAGCTTTTCCATGTTTCTCATATGCATGAATGTTCATGAAATTGAGTTTAGTCATGTTTTAGCTTGGCGTTGAATACTCTTTGATTTATGCATTTTAAATGGGTCATTGCATTCATGATGGGTTGATAGTCTCTTTCTGTAATATTCATTCTAGTTTGAGTCCCATTTGAGGATGAATGTTCCCAAGGGAAAGATATTATAAGACCCCAAAAGTTGGAAAAATTGAGTTGAAAAGAAGTGCAGTGAAAAGTTTCAAAAGTGACCTCCATGAGGACCTTGATGAGTCTTACAAAGCTCCAGGGCTCATGGATATCACCCATGAAAGGAAGCATTTCAAGAATTTTTGAAAGTTCCCTCCACGAGCCTCTTAATAGCCCATAGTGACCTATACAGTTCGTAGAGGGAAATCGTGAAAGAGACCCTGAGTAGAGTTGTGGAAAAAGGGTTCATCATGGGTGATCTATACTAAAGGGTATACGGTCCGTATAAGGTACCACGAGCCGTAGACCCAACTGTATAAGGAAGGCTTCAGGGACCTTACAAGGTGCCTATGCCAAGACCCTATACGATTTGTGTAGGGCACCACAGACCATAGAAGACATCCGTGAAGGGGTCCCCGATATGAAATTCCCAAGGTCATTTTGGACATTCCCCATTAATTAATTACCAAAGCTATGTCTTTTTGGGTATTTATCTAAGCCTCTAACTACTCAAACCCTTAAATTTTCCCTTATGCCATCTCAATCACTTAATACAAAAATCATCTCTCAAGAATTTCTCTCCCAAGACTATTTCTTCCCCAAGATAAGGGTTTCAAGGATCTTCAGGTTCAAGTCTCCCATTTCCAATTTTATCAAGGGCTTTGATTAATCAAGATATATGGGAATTCATCCATGGATCTTCTTCCATCCATGGAGTCCCAAAGGTTTTCTTAATTATCTCTTTTATGAATTTCTCCTAAATCCTAATTTTGATTTTGCATTATGTAAATCCAAATAAGATTTTACTCAATTTCAATGATCTATTAACGCATGATTCAATCTCAACTACATCTTTTCAATTATATTTAAATGGACCCATGCATTATGCTTTGAATTTCAAGTATAAACTATGTATTTGATGAAGTATTATGTATTATGAAAGTTATGAATTATGATTCTAGTACGTTTTCAACCAAGTAACCATGAATTATAAAAGGTTTTCTCACAATATGAAAGAAATCATAATTTAGATGCTTAGAAAGGAAGTTTCTGTATGTTTATATTATAATCATGATTTCCATAGAGTTATTCTTATGATGTAGATTTGTTGATTATTGTCTCTCCTAATGGCTATGACTTATGTATTCTTATCGGATTAACTAAGGACTAACAGAACTTATTGGTGGGGACTTGGTAAGGGAGTCCCTAGTTGAAACCCCTAGTTCAAAACTATGTGCCCCCTTGGGTGCCTTAATATCCTATCTAGTGGATCCACGTATAACTCATGTTCATGTTTACGTGGAATCTACCTTGACGAGTATCCTCTCTATTCTTGGTGTGGGAGTTACATCAGATTTCATGTTATAGCTCACGTGGTCTTAAATGCTAGTTAAGGTTAATATCCCACAAAGTAAAGTATGTTCTTTTACAAGCTCTTCCTTATGTCTTCAGATGATTCTTTGACCATATCATATGATTTTATGATTTACTCTCATGTGTTTAAAGAATGTTGCTCAAGCATTTCATGTTCATACTTATCATGTTATCTTATTCACAATTATGCATATTTTTCGCATACTTAGTGCATTCTATCCACTAACACATACTTTTTGCCTACATTGTATCATAATATAAGATCTGACGATCATCCTTCTTATCCCATTCATGGCTAGATTTTGGAGTTCCTATTTTCTACTTGTTGGTGAGTCCCCATACTTCGAGGACACAACATTTATTATTTCTTCGTGTTCCATTATGACTTTTACTTCTGTAAGTTTAGGTGAGCTAGGACATTTTCTATGCCCCATTTATATTAGTAAAGGCATGTTAGATTGTTATATCTATGTTGTCCCATTTTTGCGGAGATTTAGCTTGATTTCTCTTATATCAAGATTTTCATGTTGAGACTTATATCTTACTTTCATGATTTTATCTTGACGTACTCCTTACTTACGTTATGTATGCTCATATATGATATTCTAAGAGGCTTGCTTTGGATCTATCGGGATCCTAATCATTGTGTCATGTCTACATCCTAGCTTGGGTTGTGATAGTATCTTTACAAATAAATAACTTTTAAAAAAAATTATATAATGCATGCTATTTTTAATACACCAAACCAAACAAAGCATAAGAAATAATATATGCGTAATCAATGCAAGCATTACTAATGTAAGTATTATTAATGCACACTTTACTAAGAAACTCTATTTAGCATTATTCTTACACACCCTACCAAACGACTCCTAAAAATATTTTAAAAAATAAATTGAACAAATGAAATACAATAAACTAACTCAAAAATCAGAAATTACCCAAATTAAGAAAAAACTAAAATAAATTCAAAATACTAACCTTGATAGGAAATAATGGAGTTTTCGAGAGGAGTTGGGGATGGCAGCTATGGGAGATTGATAGCGGCAGATTAGAGGTGGTACGTGGCAGCAACAGCAGTGGGAGCTGGGAGTGACAATAGTAGTTGGGGAATTTAGAGAAAAGAAGAGAGGAGAAGGGAGAAGAGTAAAAATGGAGAAAATCATGTCTGGTCTCCCAGATATTTTAAGTAAAGCGATGGACAACGTCTCTTTGTCCTTCGCTTTTTAAAATAAATTAACATTTTGTACAAATTAGCGATGGACTAAGTGATATCGTCCATTACTTCTCTAAAAAATTGTCACGACCCAGTTTCTCAAGTCATGATGGTTCCTACTATAACCCACTAGTAGGCGAGCCGACCCATATCCTGGAACTGTAAGTAATGGAATGTCAGGGTAGAAGACCAACAAATCTATCTAAATATATACAAATCAAAATGAATCCCTCCCAGAACCTGGAAATCACTTGTATAGAGCTACTGGTAAAAAGAGTACAAGTCCCAAAAGTGGACCACGAAAATAAAGTTGTCTCAAAACGAAAAAGACATGAAAAATATATATACAAAAGGAGATGGGTAAATCCAGGACGCAATATGCTCACCCTCGCCTCTGATCACGACCGCAGTTAGCTCAAACTCAATGCGGGTAGCTAGTACTCGAATCTGCATCATGAAAAAGATGCAGAGTGTAGCATGAGTACCAAAACAACAGGTACCCAGTAGGCATTATAGTCCGACCGAACAAGATAAGCAAAAGTAAACTAAAATGAGAGTAAAAGACCACAATCAAAGACAGGACAAGAAATAAATGTATTTATGTACACAAGCGTACTAGCAAACGAAGAGAAAGAATCTAACTAACTCCGCCAGGTTCTCATAAACCCGACGGGTACGCTCATTCACAAATAAGGAGTAACCACATACACAGACTCCCATAAGCCTAACAGATGCAAGAATAGTTGAAGGAGAGAAAGAACGAAACTAAATAATTCCATTAATATCACCATTTCCCGGACTTGAACCGAACCATATCCAACTCTAACAACTAAAGCCATAACTTAGAGTAGACTAAGGTTTAATCGAGGATTCATCAGGGAAAATAGGAAATTGACCACGTGTGAGCTGGACCACGGACTAAAATCAGGTAACTGTAGCTAGTGAGCTGACATGAGTGAGCTAGACCATGAACTTTAACCGGGTAGCTGTAGCCAAAGGTCAAGCACGGGTAAGCTAGACCGAGGACTATAACTGGGTAACTATAGCTAAAAATCTTGAACACAAGTAAGCTGGACCACATACTGGAACCGGATATCTATAGCTAAGGAACAGATCACAAGTAAGCTAGACCATGGATTTTAACCAAGTAACTGTAAGTAAAAAACCGATCATCAGTAAGCTAGATGACAGACTTATCACAAATCAACTAAACCACAGACTTTAACTTGTAACTATATCAAAGGAATTGAATCGAGTAAGAATCAGCATTCAACTGTGCATCACGAGGAGTGCCTCCAAACCAAGTGCCATCAATATGTCATTCCAACCCAAACCAAATATACCCTGAGTCACTAAGGGAGCTTCCAAAAATCAAGACAACGGCACCAAAACCACGCATGTCTAAGGAAACACTAGTCTAAGGCCAAATATGATTCCAAGCATATAACCATAGGCATAATATTCACCACAAGGCAGGGATGATCAATAATAACATGAGTCATTCTTACACAGTTCAATAATTACCCAAAATAAGGCTTAGGACATGGATTCTAGGAAATTAGCATGTTTGACACCCAAACCCTTCCAAACTTATACAAATCAATATATAATTGCCTAAAGATGGTCAATATTACGAGGGGTAAACCGTAGCCTACCTGAAAGCTGACCACATTCTCTCTAACTCACAAAACTGAAGTTTTTCCCTTTCGAGCGATCTTCGAATGCTACCACGCTATCAGCAATATAACCAAAATGTTAATATGATCGTTATGACACTAAAATTATCAAATTAGGAGATGGATCAATTTTGGAGTCTAAAATCAAGAATTATAGGACCCGCTCCATAATTTATAAAATTGACTCCGAGAATAGGCTATAACTACTAACCCATCTCATTCTCCAAGAAGGAACACGATTCATACCCTAAATTATTCCCAACACTATCATGAATTCATGATCAACCTAAAGCTTTAAGAACTTAGAAATGATTGAAAACGGAGAAATTATGTCACGACCCAACCCCGTAGGCCGTGACTGGGGTCCGACCTGGACCCCATACATATATCTATTAGCTGAGGTCACATTGAATCATAAACAAGACAATATCATGTAACAGAGCCCCACTGGGCGATAACATTTTCATAAACTGTAGCCCTTTTCGTTTGTATCACAACATGACAGGGCACGCAAGCCGACAAGGCTGCCATAACATAATAACATATATCATATATCATGTAGACCCAGCTGAATCAAACTGACATACACAACCCACATATACATGTCTGCAGACCTCTAAACATATAAATGACAACATATGGCAGGACAGGGCCCCCGCCGTACCCTTAAATGGATAAAACAATTTCTATACATCCGTGGACAGTATCAAAAACTAGGCTCCGATACAATGGAGCCTCTTCCAGCTGTGCTACATGGAATCCTAAGCTGACGGACTCCCAAAATCTGTATTTGTACCTGCGGACATGAATGCATCCCCCCCGAAAAAAGGGGGTCAGTACGATATGTGTACTGAGTATGTAAAACATAATATAATACAACTGGAAACATATTTGAGATAGAGAATCAGGGGATAAGATATCAATTCAGAAACCTGTACCTGTACTTTATGAATTACAAAAACATGCATGTTCGAGTCATATCATATAGCCGGACCTTTCGAGGGTCCGGTGAATCATCTCTATAAAATCATCTCTGTAAAACCATCATGGCTCCAGTGCCATCACCACCTTATTACAATACATCATCATATATTTATACACGTATCCTGGCCCTCTATTGAGGGACTCAGTGAATAATGCAGTGAACTGTGCACGAGAACATATCCTGGCCCGGGACTCAAGGAAAGAAGTGTTACGGTATACACGAGTAGAGTAGTGAGTAACTATATGCAATTTAAATCATTATCAGAGACTCGACAGAATAAGAAAGTTAAGCTTTTATTTGAGAACCCGAGTAATGGTGTAGTTATCTCGAGTGTCCTCTAAATGCCATTATGGGCTGTCTCAATTATAATCTCGGGGCTCCTAGACATGTACCAAAGTAAATCCAAATCGCTTATGGAACCAGAAACATTTGTTAACATATAGTCTGTAAGACTTGGAGCCTGTACATTTGTTACCTTTTTAACATATAAAAGTTTCCAGGGAAATAGTTTAATTATTATAAAAGTTCGATATTCAGACGTAAATAAGAGATGCTAAGAATGGATTTACCCCGGAACTCATATCATGTTTAACCTACAACCAAGACATGCCAGAAGAAGAAAGAGAATAAACTATATATGGTCTGTACTTTCCTTTATGGGATCTGCATACACATATTTCATACCCGGCCCATCATGGGGCTCGGTGAATCATTATGGCATCATAATCTCACTTTCGTACCAAATACATATCAAAGGAAATGAGAGATAGCTTTCCACATACTAGTGTTTAACACATAGAAGCCTTACTAGGCAATACTCAATTCTTGCAGAAATTTCAATACTAAGCAGTGAATATGGGTTATGAGGCATACTTGGAGTTTTGGGAATGGAATTATCCCCACATTCTACACACACTTTATTTAAGGCTAAAACTTGCCAAAAGGAAAGAAAGATAGTTGTACGAACTTATACCAAAACATGCCAAGAGAAAGCTTTACATACCTTTTGGGAGTTACCCTTTATCCTGCTCGTCCCATCGTCTTCTGAACCTATTCAATATGAAAGTAATATGAATATCAACTACTCTTAACTTTCCAGCATCTTGGATTATGCCTTAATGTTAATGGAATCTATTTCCTTAGTCGTTTCCTCGACTAGTCCTTTAGTTTGTTAAGGCATTAACGAAAATTGGGCAGCACCTCCCCTATAATGTGCCCCATTCAAATTTCCAATTAGGTCCCTAAGACCTACAGCCAACCAACAACAACAACCTGCAGCAATTCATACCAACAATATACAACATACACTCCAAACGACTTATTCAAAAATACGATATCTCAATAGGGCGTCTAGCCTTTATTTTGTAACGCCTTTAATTATACGTAACGAGGGGTCATGTGGCTTCGACCAGAAGCACCCTAACCCACATTAGGACATATTCAGTCCCTGGAACAACAAGCCACACCCCTGCAGAGCAACTCACAAGAACAACACTTTGTTTCGACAACAATTCAACTATAACGACTACAAATTAGTTTATTCCGAACGCCAAATATTTCTAAGCCATTTTCATATTTCCAGCCACCAATAGGGCGTGTAACATGCTCCATCAGAACACATAAAGCTCAAATTTAAATAAGAAACCTTACCTTACGTTAAACTTGTCAAACTCGCCAAAACTATCCAAAATGTGAAATCTGGACAGTTTACTGTTTTACCTTGTCGCTTCGTTTCGAAGGGGTAATGGAGGGAAAAAGGATTTACGTCATTCATGAAAGTTATATACATGTGTCTTAGGGTTGCAACCAATTTCGAATCATCCCTAGATCAATTTTGTACAAAAAGATATGACCAAAATACTTACAGCTGTCCGTATAGAATTTCCAAAACCAAATCTGAGCAGTACCTCCTCTACGCTTTATCACCATTTTTCGAGCTGATACATGTAAAAATGGATTTTGGAGTCTGAATGAAAGTTATATATAAACGAAATAACTTTCCAAAACATATTAAATCACTCGAAATGAATCTGTACACAAGAAGTGATACCAATATTACTAACCACTGTCCCTTCCAAAAACGGGTTGGTTAATTAGCGTTTTCTCTTATTTTCTCTTCCAAATTCCAATTGAAAAGCTGGAGTTTTACTTCCATGAAGGTCTTAAAATACATATATACGTATCCACATACTTAAGGTACACCGTATATAATTAATTCACAGAAGAAAATTGGAAAACTCACCTTTAATTCTTCAAAAATGTTGCTGCCTTGTTCCTTTTGGTTCTTCACATTTTTCCTCTCATTTGGCTGATGTTTTTGGATGGAAAATGAGTTAAAGAGTCAGCCAACATGTATATATACACCTCCTTAGGAGGTGACACATGGAAGCCCCCTAGGGTGACACATGGCAGCCTCCTAGGGTGACACCTCGTCCAAGCTTCCAACACAAAACTGCCACGTGGCAGCGTGGGGTCCATCCCAAGTAGGTGAGTCACCTGCCTGCTTGTCACCTGCTTGCTTCACTTTCGTAAGTTCGGAAACTAGTTTTTGCTCCCTCTCGTAGGATCGTAATCTCGTTTCACTTTAAGAGCCTATAAAACCCTTTCTACGTAAGCTTGGTATGTAATCAAGTAACTCACGTATGTAAGATTTCTAAATTAGTAGCTTACGTAGATAAGTCGAGTCCTACGACTCGTTACTTGGCCTTCGATTCCTTCCGGATTCTTATGATTCCCCTTACAACCTTCTCTAGTATGGGGTATCACATTCTCCCTTCCTTAGAGCCGTTTGATAGTGTCGTAGCGTATCCGGCTCACATGATAATGTCCAAGGAACTTATGAGACATTCTGAGTTTAAAAAGGGTGGGGTGTAACAAATTACCTCAAGGGAAGCCTCAACTCCTAATTCTGAAAACACCATTGGACTCCCCTCAAAAATCTTCGTATAATAGCCTTTTGAATCACCCAAGAATTGAAGAAGAAATCAAACTTTGAAATTTGATTCAAAATCTAAAAAATCAAGTCTTAAGAACGATCCTTAGGTGTCTCTTTACCGAACACTCGAGGATCTCTTAAGCAACACCCACCTGAAAGGTGGGCCTCGCTTTAGCGACAGGGCTTTCACTTAAGCAACACCCACTCAACATGAAAAGGCTTCAGAATTAGATCAGAAGTCTCAGGAAATGAACGAAGGGTCATTCTAGAGCAAACTCAAAATTCTTAAACTAACCTCACTGTCAAAGTTTTCATCCGAGCAAATCTGCCAAGAATGTTGACGAAAGTCAACTATAGGCCAACTTTCAAAGGGAATAGCGCCAAATGGTCTTAAACTCACACCAATTGCCTTGGTACTTATGTCGACTATGCTACTAGTCAAATTTGGTCATTCTAGAGCTGATGGAACTGCCAAAATTTTATTTTGAGATTGTTTTCTTAAAGTTATGACAAACGTCAACTTTTCAAGTTATAAAAGCTCCAAAATAGATAAATAGTCCTAATACCAATATAAATGACTAGGCGACTGAACAGACTGTGTTAGAAAGTCATAAATGACTTAGGGTCACTACAGGAATGCTCTAAATGATGGAATGAATGCTTTAATTCAAAAATGACCTAGAGGGTCATTACAACATACACTACTAAAAGAACTTTCATCCGCAAAAGTAAGAGTCAAGAAGAATCAAAGGCTCAAATAATTGGGGAACTATTCCTGCATCTCATGCTTGGTCTCCTAGGTAGCCTCCTTGACTAGACGATGCCTCCAACAGAACTTAACCATAGAAATGGCTTTGGAACATAGCTTTCTAACATGTCTGGCCAAAATAGCAACTAGCTCCTCAATATAGATCAAACGATCATCCAAATCAACTGTGTTATGGTAAATCACATGGGACTCATGTAGAATATACCGACGTAGCATTGAAACATGAAAAACTAGGTGAATAGCTAAAAAGGGTGGGGGCAAAGCTAACTCATATGCAACCTCGCCAACTGTCCTAAATATCTCAAAAGGACCCATATACTTAGGGCTAAGCTTGCCCCGCCTCCCAAATCTCATCAAGCCTTTCATGGGTAATAGTTGGAGGAATACACTATCACCGAAGGCAAATCTCAATGATTTAGACCTACGATCCACATTACTCTAGTGTCTACTCTGAGTTGTCATGAGCCTATCTTGAATCACCTTCATATGATCCAAGGACTCCTACATCATGTATGTACTAGGCAGCCTAGGCTCTATATGAGTAGTTAATCCCATAAATAGGGTTGTGGGAACCATAATGACTTAATTAAATAGGAAAAAAATAGGATTGATATTCGTAATTTGTTTTTGCATATATTGTGGTTTATTTATTTAAAATTCTTTCTTAGTGAGTGCATATATTAAGAACTTCCCCTTATTCATTGCTTGCCCTAGAGGGAGGTAGTGATTAGAAAAAGAATATCATAATAATAATTCAAAGAGTCTGACTCTGAAAGAAGGGAAAACTTCACTCAAGTTACTTGAGACCGGGAGGAGATAGTACTCTGAGATCTAGAGTGAGGCTTAGTAAAGTAAACATTCTGAGACTATGATGAGATGAATGATATAGTCTGAGAAGGACCAGAGGTGAATTAGATGTTATCTGACTCGCTAGATTTTGCATGCAATGTATTGAACAATATCATGAATATGAATTATCTATTAAATTATATGTCACGGGGAACATAATCCTAGATAAATTCTGATACTGTTCATAATGTAATTGTTAGTTACTTTTCCATAACATCATTTGGTTATTACTAAGTTAAACAACAAAACCCCCCATTTCACTTTATGTATCTTTATTTTCGGGAAAGAGAAACTTCAACTGATGAGTGATAGCTAATAGAACTTATTTCAACCTATTTCCTATAGGTTCGACTCCGACTCTTAGTTGGGTATAATATACTACTAATGATCGTCTTTATCTCTTTCGAGGGATATAATTGAGCATTATTAATTATATGGGATGATTCTTAATTGTGCATAGGTGTTAAGGTTAATTCTTTGGTGTGGGAATAGATTTGGAAATGTTTCAAGGTCACAATATCCTCTAGCACAAAGTTGTTTTGAAAGTTTCCTTACCGATTGAGTTTCGATATAAAATTTTGCTTGGTTCAACTTTAAATGATCATGTCTCCTAGAATATAAATATTAGGTGACCAATGACCTACCTAATTAAAGGTCTTTGAGTCCTCTTTCTAATGCCACTGTGTTTTCATCATTTACAGTTCAGAGTAAAAAGTTATGCTCATTTAAGTGAAGCCTTGTGAGACAGTTTCTTGTTCATGACCCCCTTCACGGGCCATGAAGGCTTCCTTGAAAGGCATCTTTCAAAATTTTTTAGCAACTTTCTGCATGCGTCCCAGGGTAATATTTGTCCTTTCTAAAGCTTTTTAATCATATTCTAAGTCATTTTGGAGTGTTTTTAAAGGAGTATATCATTTAGTAACTAGTTTTACTCTCATAATCATCAATATAAACATCTTAGTCTTAAGAAATTCTCTCAAAACAAACATAGGGTTCCTCTTCTTCATCAAGAACCCCAAAGCTTTCAAGTCAAAAAAAATTCAATAATCAAGAGAAGTCTTCTATCAAAGGTTTTTCCAAGGTCTTCTTCCCAAATCAAGCAAGGGTTGCAAAAACTTATGTCTCCTTTTAAATTCATCCTTCCATCAATGGAGTCTAAAGGGTTTCTAAATTTTCTTATTGCATGAATTTCTCCTAAATTTTAGTTTTTAATCAAATTGCATATGAGTCAACTCAATTATGTTATTATTCAATGTTAATGGTCTCTTCATACATGATTTCAATTCAATAGCATGTTTTCAATGTATTTTATGATGACCCATGTATTATGACTACTTTATGATTTCCAATTTATGATTCAAGATCATGCATGGTGTATGACTTATGGGTTTTCAATGAAGAAAAAGGTTACTTCAAAGTAAAGTATGCTATCATGAAGATTTTCCATGATTTTATATGAACAAACTTATCATGATTTTAATGCTTTAGATAAGTATCTTTATGAATATGTTATGATGTCATGATATGTTGAAGGAGATATTCTTATGATTTTCAAGTATTTATCATGAACTTGATATCACAAGATTTTTACCATTTTCAAAGCATTTGATATATTATGTATCATATTTTATTGAGAGTTGACCTATAACCAAGTGGACCTTGGAATAGAGGCTCACCCTTTAGTAGTGGCATGAGACCTTTAGTAAAAAATCCATTGTCCCATAACTACGTGTCATCGTAGAAAGAAGGATCACCCATTAGTAGAGGCTTAATTCCTTAAAAAGGTTCAGCCGTTAGTTGAGTCTTGATTCCTTAGTATCTTAGTGGATCCACATAGGAATCATGATTCTTACCTTGGAAAGTATGGACCCTCTCTTTTTGGTGTGGGAGGTAAATACCAGACTCTATATTATAGCTTACATGGTTTATGTTGGTTAACGGAATCTCTCAAAAATGCTTATATTTTCTTACTATGTTATATTCTACTTATGATTTTCTTACGAGTTTGCATTGATCATGTATTATGTTTCACATGATGTTTTTAAAGGTTTTTAACTATGTTTATCTTGTTCATGGCATTATCATGATTTATGACATGAATTGTATATCTCCATACTTAGTACATATCATGTACTAACGCATATTATTTCCTACATTGTGTCATATTGTAGTATCCGATTCTCATCCTCCCACACGTGGCTAGTTGGTAATCTACTAAGAGTTAGATTTTGGTGACTCTTCATTATTTTAGGGAAAACTCATCATGGTATTTCCCTATTTTTTGACTTATTTTCTTTTATTATATTTGGTGAGCTAGGAGCTTGTCCTACGCCCCATCTAAAGTTAGTAAAGGCATGTCTAGAAAATATGAATATGTTTAAGTAATCTGACCTTTATATTTGATTTCTCTTATTTTTGAGATTCATTATATTGAGACTTTTCCGCATTTTAAGTTATCTTCTATTTCATGCTTAAATTATCATGCTATGTATGCTAAAAAGCTTGGTTGGAGTACTTCGGAATTCTAATAACCGTGTCACACCTAGGACGTAGTTTTATTCATAAAAAACTTGGTATCAGAGCACAAAGTTCAAGTGTCCTAGGGTGTATGATAGGCCGGTCGATTAGAGTCCTTTTCATGGGTATGAAGTATGCTACATCTATGAATGTGAAGCTTTGAGGCATTTTTGGAAACTTCACGTTTTTCATCACTCTTAAGTCGTGAGATAGAGTTGATTCCATAAGGTTTTCCTTGTAACTCATGTTCTATGCATTTCCGAATTATGCCTTGATTGACTTTAGAACCTAAACAGTTGAGTTTCAGTGTTAGCTCCTCGTGTCTATCCTTCTGAATTCATGCGTTTAAGCTATTCTCATATTTTCATATGCATGTATGTTCATGAAATGAGTCTTAAAATTATGTTTTAGCTTAGGGTTGATTACTCCTTAGTTTATGCATTTTAATATGTGTTTCATTTATGTGACGATTTATATCTCCTTTCCTACAAAATTCATGCTAGTTTGATTCTCATATGAGGATGAATATTCCAAAGAGGGATATTATAACACCCTAAAAAATTCTAAACTAAGATCTAAATCATTCTTCATATGCCTAGGGTCGTATGGGTTGATACTTAATTTTGCATAGTTGTTAAGTTGATTCTTTAGTGTGGGAATAGATTTGGAGATGTTTTAAGGTCACATGAATCCTCTAGCACAAAGTTAAGTTAAAGCTTCCTTACCTATTGAGTTTCGATCTAAGATTTTACTTGGGTCAATTTCAAACAATTATATCTCCTAGAATATAAATTATTAGGTGGCTATGACCTATACAATTAAAGGTCTTTGAGCCTCTTTCCAACTCTATTAAGTTTGCCTTATTTATAGTTTGGAGTAAAATGTTATGGCTATTTGAGTGAAGCCTTGCAGACAGTCGCATGTTCCCGACCCCATTCACGGGACTTGAAGACTTTCACGGGCTGTGAAAGGCTTCCTGCACAATTTTTTAGCAACTTGCTGCACGCGTCTCAGGTTGATTTTGGTCCTTTCCAAAGCTTTTAAACCGTATTCTAAGTTGTTTTTGAGTGTTTTTATAGGAATATATCATTCAATAACTAGTTTTTCTCTCATAATCATCAATCTAAGAATCCTACTCTCAAGAAATTCTCTCAAAACAAACTAAGGTTCATCTTCTCCATCAAGAACTTCAAAGCTTTAAAGTCAAAAAGAAATTCAAGAATCAAGAGAAGTCTTCTATCAAATGTTTTTCCAAGGTCTTCTTCCCAAATCAAGCTAGGTTTTCAAGAACTCAAATTTCGTTTTCAATTTCAAGGCTAGAATTTATTAATGTATATGGAATTAATCCCTGGATAAGCTGGTAATTGAGGTAGAGAAATAAAGCAGCATTGAGGAACAAGTACTTAGACAGAATGCTAGAGCAACTTGGATTGAATATGGTGATTCAAATATTAAGTATTTCCATGCACAATAGTGTCTGTGTATAATGACAATAGGGTCAAACATATAGAACCACAAGCTGTTGAAGATGAGTTCATAAAGGTTTTTTCTAGCTTGATGAGGGCCGGTGCAACTGAACTACCATGTATTAACTTAGAAGTGGTAAAGGCAGGACCATGTCTAAACCTACATCAACAATAAGAACTTATTAGACCAGTAACATATGAAGAGATTTCTGAAGCTATTAAAAGTGTGCCTAAAGAAAAAGCACCAGGAATTGATGAATTCCCTATTGAGTTTTTCACTAGAAACTGGGAGGTAGTTAAGGATGATGTGGTTGAGGCAGTTCAGTATTTTTTTGCAATAGGTAATACGTACCATGCAATTAATGACACAACTATTATTCTAATATGAAACGTCCCATATCTAAGCTATGTCAAAGATTACAGGCCCATAGCATATTGCTCTACAATGTATAAGATTATCTTAAAGGTTTTCACTAGGAGATTGAAAAAATATATTGATGATTTAGTGGACCCAGCACAGTCTGCCTTTGTTGTGGGGAGAAGTATCATAGACAATATTTTGTTCAGCCATGAAATCTTTAAATGTTACACTAGAAAGTGGATCTTATCAAGATGTGTACTAAACGTTGACCTAAGGAAGACATATGATATAGTGGAATAGAGTTTTTTAAGAAGTTGGTGGTGGTAATGGTCTTTCCTTCTAAATGCATCCATTATATCATGACATGTGTTACTATTATGTCTTACTCCTTGCTGATTAATGGAGGATAGAAACCATCATTCAAGGCTAAAAGAGGATTGAGATAGGGTAACCCTATGTCTCCTTACCTCTTTGTCTTATCAATGAAATATTAGGAAGGGAACTGAGTATGGTCACGGAGTAGTTCATTCTACGCCACCAGTGGCCTCAACAGAAAGGCGTAGGTCTCTCTCTCTAGTTGAGGCTGAATTCATTTATTCATTTTGAACTTGACATGTGGAAAGGTCTTACTCTACTAGTGGCTTAGCTTGGTGTTGCACTATTCTCGTACTATGATTATTCGGGAGACATAGATATGTTAGAACAGAATGGAGATTTCAACTATCATCTCAAATTCAGGTAATTGGGAAGTGTTCATATTTGCTTTGTTGATGACTTTCTTATGTACGGCAGGGCTAATACTATTTCTATAAATCTCTTACACACTACTTTTATGGGTTTTTTTCTTGGCCTCTAGCCTTCATGTTAATACCATAAAAAGTGCTTTGTATATTGCTGGAGTGCCACAACACATTAAAGAAGAGATTCTGACTGAGCTAGGATATAAAGAAGGATTGTTACGTTTTAGGTTTCATGGAGTACCACTAAACACAAAAAAGCTCAGTATACAATATTATATTCCACTGATAGAAAATATCACAACAAAAGTCAAGTGTTGCTCAACAAAGCTACTCTCTTATGCGGGAAGAACTCAGTTGATTAAATTACTGTTGTTTGGGGTATAAGCATATTTGGCATAAGTATTCCTCATCCCAAATAAGGTAATAAAAGCTATTGATAAAATATGCAGGACATTCTTATGGATAGGTGCTACCACTGTATCAAAGAAGGCTCTAGTATCTTGGGAAAATATATGCAAACCCCAAGCTGTTGGAGGCCTGAATATACTGAATTTGAGCTTATGGAACCAAGCTTCTATTCTCAAAATATTATGGAGTGTGGCAAGGAAAAAGGACTACTTTTGGATCCAATGGATTCATAGTTTCTTCATAAAGAACAAGCCTATAGAAATATTCCAAATTCCCAAGACTGCTTCTTGGGTTATGAGTAAGATATTGAACTCAAGGGAGATCCTATTGAAGGGAAACATAGGTCAAGGTGCTCTACTTGCAACTTTCAAGATAAGTCAGAAAGGTGAAAGGTATTCAACTAAAAATATGTATGCTAGTTTGATGCCTCAATATTCTAAAGTATAGTAGAGAAACTATACACTACACTCTTGTGTGCATCCTAGATATAAATTCATTTTGTTGTTAGCTATCCAGAATAGGGTTGCAACAGTGGATAGACTGATAACAATTGGAATTTAGGTGCCTTTTAACTGTGCATATTATGGTACTAAGGTGGAAATATTTGAACATCGATACTTTGAATGTTTTACCACCAAGGCTTTATGGAGTAGACTATGCCACTGGATGGGGATATAGAGAAACATTCACCATTGGAATATTGAGCTGAAATGGGTTTGTATGATAGTAAGAAAGAAAATAGGAAGGGCTAAAATTATAAAAAGTGTATTTGTTAATCTTGTATATAGATGCAGATAGAGTATTGAAAGAAATAGCATTACAACTGCACATCAGAAGTCAAACAAGGAAGAAATAGAAATAAGAACCCAGCAATCCAATGGTACATCTTAGGGAGAAGATAAAAGTAGTGGAGAATGTATTGTCCATCTTGTATGTGTTCATAGTTTATGTAGGTTTGATACATGAGAGAGTAGGTAGTCAAATCTCTACACTAATTTGTAAGAAAATTTTTGGTTATTAATGAAAAATCTGTTGTTCTACCAAAAAAAATTAATCTATGGATCATTCCATCCATGGAGTCCTAAGGTTTTCTAAATTCTCTAAATCCAGGAATTTCTCCTAAATTCTAGTTTTTTCTCAAATTGCATATAGGTCAACTCTATTATGTTATTATTAGTGTTAATGGTCTATTCACACATGATTTTAATTTAATTGCATGTTTTTAAGGTATTTTACAATGACCCATGTATTATGACTACTTTCTGATTTCTAATTTATGATTCAAGATCATGCATGTATCATGCGCTTATGAACTATGATTTTTAATGATTTTTATTAATGATATGAATTATGGGTTTTCAATGAAGACAAAGGTTACTTTAAAGTAAAGTATGATATCATGAAGGTTTTTCATGATTTTCTATGAACAATCATATCATAGTTTTGATTCTTTATATAAGTATCTTTATGAATATGTTATGACGTCACGATATGTTGAAGGAGCTATTCTTATGATTTGCAAGTATTTATGATGAACTTGGTAGTACTAGATTCATACCATATTCAAAGCTTATGATATATTGTGTATGATATTCTGTTAAGAGTTGACCTAGCACCGAGTGGACCTTAGGATAGAGGCTCCCTCATTAGTAGAAATATGAGGCCGCTAGTAGAAATCTCATTATCCCATAACTATGTGCCACCGTAGGAAGAATGATAACCTATTAGTAGAGGCTTGATTCCTTAGAAAGGTTCACCCGTTAATTGAGGCTTGATTCCTTAGTACCTTAGTAAATCTACTTAGGGAGCATGGTTCTTACCTTGGCATGTATAGACCATCTGTTTTCGATGTGTGAAGTAAACACCAGACTCCATGTTATATCTCACATGATTTATGTTGGTTAACGGAATCTCTCACAAATGCTTATAATTTTTCTCACTATGTTACGTTTGACTTATGATTTTCTTACAAGTTTGCGTTGATCATATATTATGTTTCACATGATGTGTTTAAAGGTTTTTTTTGTACTATGTTTAGCTTGGTCATTGCATTATCATGATTTACGACATGCATTTCATATTCTCAATACTTAGTATATTTCATGTACTAACACAAACTTTTACCTACATTGTCTCATAATGTAGTATCCCATTTTCATCCTCCTACACGTGGCTAGTTGGTGATCTACTCAAAGTTAGCTTTTGGTAAGTCTTCATTATTCAAGGCTAACTTGTCATTTTATTTCCCTATTTTCATACTTATGTTCTTTCATTAAATTTGGTGAGCTAGGAGCTTGTCCTATGCCCTATCTAAAGTTAGTAGAGGCATGTCTAGATTATATGGGTATGTTTAACTCATTTAACCTTTATATTTTATTTCTCCTATTTTTGAGATTCAGTATATTGAGACTTTTCTGCATTTGAAGTAATCTTCTATTTCATGCTTGAAATTGTTATGATATGTATGCTAAGAGGCTTGATTGGAGTCCTTCGGGATTCTAATCATCGTTCCATGCCTAGGACATAGCTTGGGTCATGACACAAGACAGAGTAAGGTTTGAAGAGGAGAAAATCTAGGGTTTCAAGTGTACTCTTCAAGTTTTTCCAAGAAAGTAGTTCTTCTTGGTATATAAGGCTAATCATCGTGTTGGACAAAGTTCTTCCTTATGTCCTACATCTAAATTCAGTCGATAAGAGTTCAGGTTAGGGTTTCAACCAATTCATATTACATTTTCAAATGAGTTTCAATTTTTCTCATTGAGTTATATGTACGTTTATTGGTGTTGCGTGAAATTATATATTTCTAATCTTGAAGTATAGTTCATTCTTACTTCCACATGGAACCTCATTTAATTGTTACTTTGCTTCATATAATGCATTGATTTTTCAGTTACAACAAGAGTATTTCTACACTATGATTAAAAGAAGAATTTTGAGGGAACTCAAATGTCCCAAGTGTATTATTTTAAATTGTGAAGTTCTATATTACAGAGTGCTATACATGATTTTTAGAGTTTGAGTAAATTACGCATTATTTTATTTTGAGAATGAGTGTGAGAAACATGAGTGACTTTAAATGCTATTATTGAGATTGAGAAAGTATGTTTATTTTTAAAACAGAAGTATAATGAATTTGAGAAAGAGTCGAGTCAAACATAGTTAAGTTCAATGAAAATTAAAAGATAAGCATTTTGAGTATTTCACTTACAGTTATTATATGAGAATTATTGCATATTGTTTGGAGTAGTATTGAGCACCGATTTGGGTAAGAGTTCAGACAACTCAAAACCCATAAACTACATAACCAATGTAGGATAGGATCGTTCTGTTGTTGCAGGCAACTACTCATTCCAGTCCTTGATAAGAAATTTTATATGCATCGATGAGTTAAGTTTGCATCTCTTATTCCATTAAGGTAATGGATTGCTCTAGCAACATGAGCAGTACGTTGAATCATCACGAAACTCATAGTGATGGTTGTCTATTAGAGAAACTCCCCAAAAGAGAAAAATATTACTTTTATTTGAGTGGCATTCATTTTCTTATTATTCTTATAAAGCCTTGATATCTCATTATACTTTCATGTTTTACTTCAGTCGAGTTATTTCCTGTATTTCTCTTTATGAGTATCTAGTCTAGTTATTTATCTATTCACTAATTTTACATATCGTACATTCCATATACTTACGTCTTTAGATGTTGCATCTTTCATGATGTCAATTTTCATGTCCCAAGCCTACATCCTGGACATGGACGATACTGAAAACTATTGTTGGTCCCAAGAGAATCACATGGCTTGGCTAACTCACTCAGCGGAAGATTAAAACTCAATAGAAGAGTAACATCATGTGGGTAGTTAATCAATCTCATCAAATCGTTAAATAATCATTTAAAATACTAATATGAAAGTGTAAGTCAATATCATAACTCAATAATCAAAGTCATAATTTTAAAACAGACTCTGAATGACTCAGTAAGACTCCACTCTACACAGTATATGAAGCCTCTACTTACTATTAAAAAAGTGCCGAGACAAGCCCACAACTACCTCAAAGACAAAATAAAATGACATGAAACTAAAAATAAAGGAGCTCCTTTTAATGCGAAGAAGTCTCACCAAAATCTCCAAAAATTAGATCATTAGATCATCAACGATGCATCTGTTGATGATCTCTAACACTTGTATCTTCATCATAAGACGATGTAGGTTAAAAGACGTCAGTACATGGAATATACAAGTATGTAAAATGGCAAAAAGGAAAATTACATCGGATACTCAACTCATGAACTCAACTCTGAATGTATCTCTCATCAATAAAGCATGCAATGTAATAAAATAGTGGTTTATAAGATATGCAATAATAGAGGCACTCAGTAAAATAAAATATAGTATTTTTATTTCTTCAAGAGAGTTTATCTAATCAACAACCATCACTTATGAGCTAGTGGTGATACAATGAAATGATGTCAGTTCCATATTCGTCCATTACTTTGCTAGGTAAAAGATGTTACATCATCTCTGGATCAATATAAAAATTCTTCTTTTGGGACTATGAGGAGTCAACCAAATGAACGGCATGATCCTATCCTAAGTAGGCTATGTAGTTTATGGAGATTGATTTCTCTAAACTCTTGCCCAGCTTGGTGCTCAATACTACTTCCAAAATGTAATTATGCTCATATACATCAAGTGAGTGAAATACTCATAATACATCTCATCTAGTCTCATTGGACTTATACATCAATTTAAATCAATCTTCTTAACTCATCATCTCTTCTTTTAAATATAGGTACATCCCATCTCAATCATGCATTTGAAAACATCCATCAACTTCTCAAAATATAAAATTTAAAATGTATTAAAATCTTACTTGAAAATAGTCATCAAAGACTCCTTCAACCTAAACATTATTCTCTACTCTTTATTTATTTAGTATAGAAAATCATCATTCTTTTAACATCAATATTGCAAAAAATATTTTGATGCAAAACTCAACTAGGGCTCATGTGAATGCAATCATGAACCCATAACCTCAAAGATGGACTCATCAAGTGTAATAATATATACACTCTAGAACTCATTAAAGGGGTATGAAATTACACCAAGAATTCACTTTTATAGAATTAAAAACTTAAACTCATAACTCAATTTGACCTTATGAACATATACGTTACGAGTACGAACTTAGTCCATCGTTCTAATAGCCTTAAATACCTAGAATGAAGATAATTTATGCAAAAATGTAAGACCTCTCTTGGAAACCTTGAAGACTATCTCTTCTCCTTCTCTCCAATCGCTTCTCTCAAAAGTTCTAATCATTAATGAGAGGGCAAATCCCTTTGGATACTGATAAGGGACTAATTTTCATCCTAAAATGGGTTGGGTTAAGTTTGAAAAAAGGTAAAAAAAAAGGCAAAACTAACCCTCATTAAAATTGACTTTGGGCCGTCTATGGGCACTTCTACGCCTTAGACACTCATACAGATCATAGAAGGCCAATCGTAGAAGTCATGGTTCAAAATTGGACTTCACTGGAGATTGCATAAGGGGTCTACGACCAAGATCCTATGGGTCGTGGACCTTCTTACGAATCATAAAGACCAGTTTGTAGGAACTCAGGCATTATGCCTGGGGTTTTGAATATTGACCTATGATCCCCCTTCCTAAAGTTCATAGGACCACCTACGACTCGTCGTGCTAAAACATAGAAAGGATTTTGACGTCCTTCTGAAGATGGGGTCTACGGACCATTTATTATGGCCCGTATAATGTCCTATAGGTCATCACTTGGGTCTTGGGTATGGTCCTTGACCACTAAATATTTTGTAAGTGCCATAAGGTTCTAATACCACCTCCTACGGGTCATAGAACGATCGACCGATCATCCTACTCATTTCTCTTGCTCATCAAAATTTCAAAGTTTCTAAAACTCACCTATGAGCCTCTCTATGACTCGTAACACTTCCTATGGATCATAACTATTGCTTGTAAGAACTGGCCTTCCATTCTAAAATTTGGCTAAGTGTCACGGGACCATACAAACCCCTCCCTATGACTCATAGAAGCCTCTACGGTCCGTAAGGTGGGTCATAGGCCAATTACAGTCACTTCTTCCTTAGCTTTCTCTCAGGTTCTCTCTTGGTTCTCAGACTCGGTCTAAGATAGAATAGTATGAGATGTTATACAAATATAAGTGTTAGAGATCATCAACAGGCAGTTTATTGAAGATCGCACTTCCTCACCTTTTGGTGAGATCTCCTTGCTTCTAGAGGACTATTTTTCAATTTATTGTTTTCAATAATAGTAGTTCCAGGATGTCTATGAAACCATGTCTAGTAGAGTCTTTCTTATCGGTGTGAAGCATGAAACCTTTATAATAAGGAGGCTATAAGATATTAAGAAGTATTACCCTTCTTTCATACTCTAAATTCGTGTGACATAGTTTAAATCTATAAAGTTCTCTTTGAACTCGTGGATTTACACATTTTTCGATTATGCCTACCAAGCGTACCATCAGTCAGAGTAATTCGCCAGCACTGAGATTCCATAGACTACCATGCCTCTACTTTCAAGAATGCTGATAAGGAACGGAGTTCATCTGTCAGACAAAGTTAATAATATTGGAACTTAATGGTTTCCACAGACATTTGCTTCATTGCCCTCCCTACCTCTGAGGCAGAATTTAGAGGAGCGATTACTATACTTACCCAGTTAATAGTTTTCCACTCTAGTCACTAGCTCTAGTTCCATTAATCTCCAGTTTGTATGAGGATTAGATATTTCTTGAGGATGAATTCATCAGTGTTAACTGGGTCCAGGGTAGAGGAAGATCCCTAAAACTTTATTGATGAGATGTAGAAAATCATGAAGTTTATGCATGTTACTGAGATCAAGGGAGTTGAGATTGCTTCCAACTAACTCAAGGATATGGCTAATGTTTAATACAATCAATGGGACGAAAGTTGTGATGAGGATGTTGAACTAGCTATTTGGGATTTTTAATTAGGCATTCTTGGACCACTTCTTTCCTTGAGAACTAAGAGAGGCGAAGGTGGAAGAGTTTATGAACTTGAAATACAGTGAAGGAGTATAGTCTTAAGTTTATTCAACTATCTAGATATTCTATAGATATGGTTCTAGATGTAAGTTCTAAGATGAGCAAGTTTCTCTAGTTTGGGCAAGCACGTAAAAAAGGAGTGAAAGGACACTTTGTTGATTTCTGACATAAACATTTCCAGGTTCATGGTTTATGCACAATAAGTTGTGGAGGATAAGAAGAAGGATAGGGAGAAACATCAAAACAAGAAAGCAAAGTCGGTAGGATACAAGCCTAATCATCAGAACAATAGTAACATCAATAGGTCATTCTTTTAGAAGGAATCTTCTAGTCATGTGTCATCATCAACAAGTGAACCGGCGCCAAGTAAAATAATTGATTAGAGGTAACATAATATTCAAAACTTCAGATCAGGTTTTTTAATCACAAGAAAGTATGGCCTAAGGTTCTTATCCAAACACTTTTTATGGTAAAATTCTTCTTTCAATATTTTGACTTTAAGCTTTCAAAGAAACTAGTTTTTAAGCTTATGGCTGCCATGGAGCCGGATCCACCTCCGAACCTCCAAAAATTTCCTTCAAAAGATGGAATCGTAGATATCGACGAGAAGAATCCAACGCAAAAGGAATCATCTCAATCCGACATCTGAAGCTCCAGGAATGTTGAAAAAACAGCTGCGATGACTGTTCATCTTCTCCAAGGACATGCTGCCACTGATCGAGAAATCGATTTTAATTCAAATTCTGCGATTTGTTTTGAAAAACCACCAATTGGGGATGTTAGAGAAACATCTAATCTACAACATATCAGAAAATCAAGTGATTTCACCGTGGCAATTGAGAGAAACGAAGCTGCGACTGTTCAGGGAAATTCCGGCGAATCGCCGGCCAATCGGACTGTGATTTGGACGTCTTACGGCGACATTCGAGGTGGCGTACCACCTGGGGTTTGTAAACCACCTCGAGGCGCCCCTCATACTAAAAGCCCAACTCCATTGGATGACGGTGGCGCCGGCGATACACTGTCGAACTCCGACGTCGGAGTTTCGGCGACATTCGAGCTTCCAGACCAATGCCATCTTGTAGAGGAGCTCAATACGAGTACAATCATGCAAAAATCGCCACCATCCACTAAGTCAAACTCGTCGAATATCAATTCGAATAATTCCGGCGGTGAGGCGATTTCAGGCGGTGGCGGCGCCGCCGCATGTGATGGTGAAAACTCGAAATTGTCAGTGGGTTTTGTGGATGATCATACAAGGAACACCATTAACCAAAAAGCCCCATCATCCACAGCTCCTAATACTTTGAATTTGGAAATTAGGGTTGCACCACCACCTGCCAGAGGCGGCGCAGCGGCGGAGCCCCAAACTCAAAATTGGCAATGCCAAACTGCTCAACACAATGAGGGGAGTCCACCAATGCAAAAAGCCCCATCAGGTATGCCTCATTTCAATTCGAATTTGACTTTTAGGGTTTCCAATTTGTCTAGTACTGACAGCAGTGGTGGCGCCGGAGCTCCGGCGACCGAAAAAAATATTTTTGAATTGAATTTTAATCCCCAGCATCAAACTAACCCACAAGAACAAAATTTTTCCAAAAACGATCCCTCCAACAATTCAAACATCAATTCTAGTCTTGAACCTAAAGAAAAAACCACCGGAACCATCTTTCCAGTGAACGCCCAAAATAAGTCTCAAAGTAAAAGTAACCCTCATACTCTTAGGAATGAAATAAACCAAACAACACAATTTTTAGGCACCTCCAACTCAAATTCTAAAATTCCAACTTGTGACACTAGGGGCGAAAATAGTCTTATCGTGCTCGAAGCTGTTTTGGTTGATCGTATCACCACCTTGGGCAATCCTAGCACCTCCACTAATCCTAAAAATACCAACCACCCTCCCGTTTCAGACTTTCCCCCCATCTCATCCAATTTCCAAAAATTTGACCCAAAAAACTCTAAAAATCCGATAGTGTCCTTTACCCCCAGTGCGCTACCTCCTAAGACTAAGTCCCCTAAATACCAACCCACCACCACAAATCATCCTCCACCCCCTATAGCAAAGCAATCCATGGCCACAAGACTAAGAGCTAAACAAGCCGAGCATACAACCAGAATTGACCTAACACCTCCAAAAAGGGTGACAAAACAAGGTTGTCCGGCTATCATGTTTAAGAGAGAAGACTACATGGTTAAGATGGCTGAATCATGTAAGTATACTCTCATAGGCAAGTTCTACAGTCCAATGCCCAAGATGGAGGTAATTCGAAAGAAGTTCATTAGTCAAACTGAACTTCGAGGCAAGGTCAAGATTACCCATTTTAATTCTAGACATATATATATTGACCTTGATAATGAACACGATAGAACTACTGTACTAGATAGCAAGCGAATGTATATTGATGGTGTCTTTATGAGATTTCAAGTTTGGACCCCTACTTTCGATCCAAACTATGAAACCCCCATTCTCCCTGTGTGGGTGATACTCCCGGAGCTCCCATGGCATTGTTTCCATAAAGAATTTGTTACGCTCCTGCTTGCGGACGTGGGACAAGTGCTGCACTTCGACATGGCCTTCATGCAAAAGACGAGGGGGAGCATGGCAAAAGAAAAAGTCCAAATGGACATCACCAAGCCTAGAATCCAAAGTGTATGGATTGGATTCGATAAAAATGATGATCCAAATGGAGAAGGGAGATGGCAGGACATCGAATATGAAGATGTCCCCCTTTACTGTTCTTACTGCAAACACCAAGGTCATACTCCTCTTGCTTGCCCCATCAGCAGAAAAGATACAGAACGCAACAAGGCCAAAGACAAGGAAGAAGAGCCAAAGAAAGATGCGTCGCCAAAAAACACAGGTATGATCTCTACTCCTATTGTCTTAACTAATGCTATAAGTTTCAGGCAACAGGTACCACTAGAAGAAACCACCACCACAACTCAGGAAGGAAGTCACAAAGTACAGGAGCACTCAACCAACCAAAACAGGAATCAAATCTCAAACAACCCATGGGAAACCCAAAAATGAAGAAACTTCAAAGGTAAGACTCAAACTATGCAAAACACCCAAACGATACAAGGCAACACTCAACAGGTATATAGACCCACTCAAGCCATGAATACAGGTATTGATTGTAATATTGTTGCTATGACTGGTGCAATTTAAAATGGACAGCACGAGCATCAACCAGGTATTGACTCAATGCTCCCAATCTCCCATGGCTCCCCCAGTAGTTTTAATGTATTGAATGTTTTAACTGCTGCTGCTGAAGTAGTTAACGGAGGTGAGGATGGTGAGATTCAGGAGAAGCCAACTAACCTACAGGAAGGGGTATCCAGAGGGGGGGTTGTGTCTCATGTTTTGCATGAGAACCTTATGGTTGACCCTAGGAATGACTTTAGAGCTCTTGCTACCACTTCACATATTCAGCATTCTTCTTCCCAGTATGTTAATAAAAGAGATTTTGTTGATGCTCAAAAAATGGCCTCCAAACTGACCCCTGCTATGACCATTGGATGTGAGACTGCAGTTGATTCTGGAAGGCTTTCAAGTCCTTCTTTGAGAACTGAGCAGTAGCAGTTCAGGAGTGTAGATGTAGGGGCAAACCAGAGCCAAAAAATGACTCAACAGGTCGCTCAGAACCTGCAAGTCTTGGGAGGTTCTGCAACTGTTGGCTTGAGGGAAGCTATACATGTCCTGGGTGCTACTTCAGCTGCTACTATGGAAGAAAATAGGGTGCACAATAGGGCCACTCAGATGCAGAAACAAAGACCTGCAGATGCTCCTATTCCCACTAAGAAAATGACCAATACTGCAGCCCCCTATCAGCCTTAAAACTCCTAGGAAAATAGGGTGCACAATAAGGCTACCCAGATGCAGGGATCAAGACCTGCAGCTGCAGGTTTGGAGCAAAATTTGCATGGTTTCGGCCCTATTTCAGCTTCTACTCTGAAGGAAAAGAGTGTACAAGTTGTGGCCCCTAAACTAATATCAATTCAGCACCACAGTCAAGGTGTAGATCACACTGAAAATGTTGAAAATGACCAATATTATGGTTGCAGTTTCAGCATTACTTCAAGTGATTAAACCTCTAGTCTTAGTTCCCACCAAGTGCAACATTCTAACTCCAAACAAAAAGACAATGCAACCATTAGTGGTATAGAATTCTCAGCTAGTCCTAGTACCTATAACCAGCAAGCTACCTCTAAAACACTACAGAAAAAGAGAACTAGAAAGAAGAAACAAGAAAAGAAGCAAGAAGCTGCAGCCCCTACCCCTCCAACCACTGCTGATACAGGTGGAAAAGATAACAATGGTGAGGTGTTTTCAAACTCTTGCTCACAGTATGTACTCTTAGATCAAACCACACCAATAAGGAGCCCTAATTTTAGTTGTGAAGACCCTCTTAACCTTACCCCTTTGAATATTCAGCCAGCTCCTTTTACGCAACTTGAAAATGCCACCAACATCCTTTGCACTAACAATGATGCTCAAACTTCAACTCCTGATAGTGATGATGAATATGGGGTTATTCATTCGGAGGATGAATATGACCAAGACTTTCAAGGTGAGGTTGAACTTGAGAATGAAGAAGAGACTGCTGAACAGTCCAATAGTATAGCTGCACCATCCAAGACCACTACTAAGGTCACGAATAATGAGATGAACCAGCTAGCTAATGAGCAAGGCCTATAACCTAGAGGCATTCATCACAATCCAAAATTTACAACTATTCATGCTCCTATTAGCAGACCAAACACTAGGCTCCACAACCTTAGATCCCATCAATGATTAACACAATTGTTTGGAATGCTAGAGGTATCAATACCAAAGGAGTCATAGACAGACTAAAGTCACTCAAACATATCCATCAAACGTCCATCATTTCCATCCTAGAACCTTTTTCCAACAATGCTCATCTCCAAACCTTTAGAATCAACCTTGGTATGGATAAGTCCGTTTGCAATCCTAATGGAAAGATTTGGATCTTTTGGACTCAAGATGTTGATTATAAAGTTGTTGATGTTGACGACTAACAGATCACTTGCGAGATAAAACACGTAGAGCATCAAAATGCATTTCTCACGACCTTTGTTTATGGAAAATGCAAAGATACTCTTAGAAGACCGCTTTGGGATAGGCTTCTTCACCACGCTTCCACTAACCTTCCTTGGTGCACAGTTGGGGATTTCAATGTCATCACCTCCATTACTGAGAAACTAGGTGGAATCCTTTACAACATGCAAAAAAGCTTCGAGTTTATAAGCGTTATTGAAACATGTGGCCTAACGGATTTGGGGTATCATGGCTCAGACTACACTTGGTGTAATCAATGAGATATGCATAAAAGAATATGGAAGCGACTCGATAGAGCTATGGTGTCCGATAATTGGTTAGCTGCTATGCCTCACACTTCAGTCACCCATTTTCTCTCTACTGGTTCTGACCATAACCCTTTACTAATAGAGATGAATGCTAGGCAGGATTCCGCTATTAAATATTTTAAATTCTTGAATTGTTGGGTGGATAACCCTACTTTTCTCGAAACTGTAGAGTCCTGTTGGGACAGACCCCTGACTGGGAATCCAATGTGGTCCTTCCACCAAAAAATGAAAAGGCTTTCCTCCACCCTTAGCAAATGGTCGCGAGTGGAATTTGGCGATGTTTTTGCCAAGGTTAAGGAATATGAAGAATTGGTGAAAAGTGCCGAAGAAAATATGATAGTGTCCAATAATGAAGAGAAAAGGATGCAATTGTATTCTCTCAACGCCGAATACATCAGATTTCTTAAAATTGAAAAGAACATTCTCAAACAAAACACTCAACTACATTGGTTCAAGGATGGAGATGCTAACACCAAGTATTTCCATGCTTTAATCCGTAGTAGGAGAAGGAGATTGTTCATTCACAAGGTTACCAATGAAGAAGGGGATTGGATTTAAGGCGACGAACACATTGCTAGAGCAACATGCGATCATTTTTAGAAAATATTCACAAGTGATGAATCTCGGATTCCGGAGAACATCTTGAATTACGTTCCTAGAATGATCACAGATGCTCAGAATGAAAGCCTTCAAGCCACGCCTACCATTGAAGAGTTGAAATAGGTAGTCTTCTCCATGAATCCTAACTCTGCAGCTGGTCCGGACGGTATGAATGGAAAATTCTTCCAAGCTTGCTGGGAGATTATTTCGGAGGACCTACTAGCAGTGGTTACTTCTTTCTTCGGAGGGTATGCTATGCCTAAGTTCTTTTCTCATGCTTGTTTGGTCTTGATCCCAAAGGTAGATCACCCCAACACACTCTCTGACTATAGACCCATTAGTCTCAGTAACTTCACCAATAAGATCATATCAAAACTCATTTGCCTCAGGCTTGCTCCGATTCTCCCCGGTCTTATTTCTCTCAATCAGTCCGGGTTAGTAAAAGGAAGAAGCATCTCCGAAAATATCATGCTAGCACAGGAGATTATCCACGATATCCGAAAGCCTATTATTGGCGACAATGTGGTTATCAAGTTAGACATGGACAAAGCATATGATAGAGTCTCCTGGTCCTATACTTGTCTAGTACTGAGAAGGATGGGATTCGGTGAGACCTTTATTGATATGATTTGGCGAATCATGTCTAACAATTGGTACTCCGTTATCGTTAATGGGTCTAGACATAGTTTTTTTCACTCTACCAGAGGGCTCAAACAGGGTGATCCTCTTTCTCCTGCCTTATTCATTTTGGGAGCGGAGGTGCTGTCCAGAATGTTGAATAGTCTTCATAATTACCACTTCTACTGTGGTTTTCATATGGAGAAAAGAGGCCCACAGATTAATCATTTGAGTTTTGCAGATGATGTTATCATCTTTTCCTCCGGAAGGAAGGAAATTCTCCAGATTATCATGAAGACCTTGACTCTGTATGAAAACACATCAGGGCAGCTTATAAACAAGAATAAGAGCCACTTCATGATGCATCCCAATGCACTCCAAGACAATGTGGAAACGGTGAAACAGGTTACGGGTTTCACTCAGAAGCATAGTCCCATCACCTACTTAGGATGCCCTCTGTACATTGGCAGGCAGAGAGTCATGTACTACACGGACATGGTCTCTAAGGTTGTCAACAGAATTAGAGGGTGGCACTCCAAAATCCTCAGCTACGGCGGTAAAGCTACACTCATGAAATACGTACTTTAGTCGCTCCCCATTCACCTTCTTTCGGCCATTACTCCCCTCCGTACTACTCTCAAACAGATTGAGAGAGTCACCGCTGATTTTTTCTGGGGGTGGAAGGATAACAAGAAAAAATACCATTGGGCTTCATGGAAGAAACTTTGTTACCCTTATGACGAAGGAGGTATTGGGTTGAGGAGAACTACAGATGTGTGCAAATCTCTCCAGTTAAAGCAATGGTGGATCTTTAGAGCTAAACCAACATTGTGGGGTGATTTCCTTAGAGCCAAATACTGTCAAAGAGCGAATCCCATCATCAAAAAATTCCATACTGGCCAGTCGCTTGTGTGGAAACACATGATGCACAACAAACACATTGCCGAACCTCACATTCAATGGAGGCTTCACTCGGGTTTGTGCTGTTTTTGGTGGGACGATTGGCTAGGTATCGGACCCTTATCCAACTATAGGGAGGGGTTGGGAAGAGCAAACATTGTGAGGGTAGCTGATTTTCGTATAGATGGCTAATGGAACATCGATATGCTAGTTGGCACCAGCGCAGCTCGTTCCTCTCATTACTTCTTCCACACTTCAGTTGCAAGGAAACACACCGGATCAGGCCATTTGGAAGCTGAATACCAATGGGAACTTCACATATTCCTCGGCATGGCAGCTTGTGAGGGAACACCATACCAAGACACTATCCGACCATTACACTTGGCACAAAAACACCCCTTTAAATGCTCCTTTTTATTGTGGAGGGCTTTTAGAGGCAAGCTGCCAATGGAGGAAAAGATCACTGCATTTGGCTATGTTTCCATACCATGCTATTGCTGCCACAGTCCAGGTCCGGACACCATAGAGCACATTTTCAGCACTGGCCATTTTGCTAGGAATATTTGGCACTACTTCTCAAATTCTCTAGGCATAAGGCATGAAGCCACACCCCTCAAACCTCTTGTTATGAGCTGGTGGCTTCGCAAGTACCACATAGAAGCTCACAAACTTATCCTCCATTCCACCCCAATATTTATATATTGGAATTTGTGGAAGAATAGGTGCGCGAACAAATACGGGGGGAAGAGTTCTAGCTTGGCGAGAGTGAAATTTGCAGTTTTCAAGGACATCTCAAATCTTCTTAGAGTCGCATACCCCTATATCCATTGGCCCTCGAACTGGATCCACACCATCTCCTGCATAGATAAGTGTACTCATGAGATGAAGATCACCCAAGTCTCGTGGATTAAGCCACAACTCGGTTTCGTCAAGTTGAACACTGACGGCAGCGCGTTAGGTAATCCGGGGGCAATTGAGGGGGTGGCCTCTTAAGAGATCACATGGGTAAATTCATCTTCTCCTACGCCATACTGTTAGGGGAGGGAACCAACAATCAAGCTGAATTGAGGTGGCAGTTTATGGGCTTAAATGGTGCATTCAACAGGGTTTTCAGCACGTTATCCTAGAAGTTGACTCGGAGTTGCTCACTAAATGGATTAATCATCAGACTAAACCTCCATGGAGCCTTCACCAGGTAACTCAGGACCTTGTTGGTATTTCCAAATTATTTGTTCGCTTTTCTTGCAGGCATGTATACAGGGAGGCAAACTTCACTGCGGATGCTCTCTCCAAGCACAGTCACACTCTTACCACTCCAGGCCACTACACCACCCTCCAGCAGCTACCTCGTGGTACTCGAGGTTACTATATGCTAGATAGAGTTGGCCTGCCCAGCTTCAGACGGAGGAAGACCAAACGGATTAAAAAGCCTCCATGATCTACTATTTTGTGTTGCATTCTTGGATTGAGCACCCAATTGCAGTGTTTGTGATTTTCCATGTTATATCTTAGCCATGTTATTTGATGTTCATCGTCTACGCTACTTTTGTTGTATATATAGCATTTATGAGGATTCATCCCCAGTTTTATTTAGATTTTTCCTTTATTTTATGTAAAGGGAGAGTCTCCCTTATTTATGCTTTCCTAGTTTCTTTGTATCGAGAGGAGTCATTTCCTTTAGGTGCATAGTTTCTAGGTTTTCTTTTCCTGTGCTTGTATCGGGGATGAGCTGGCTACCCTTAGTAGGATGGTCGGCTTATGAACCACCATAGGATTGGAGGTTAGGTTTATGTCCCCCTCCGTGTATTTTTTTTTGTTTTTATGTATAATACAGCTTGGGGGTGAGCGGCTCAACCCCTGGCCGCGCACAAGAGGTGGGAGCCTCTTGTAAGGTCTGTTCCCTTAAAAAAAAAAAAAGAAGACTTTTTATGGTAAGTGTGGTAGGCTCGCCGTATAAGGGAGTTTCATGATGGCGCTAGTGGTTGCTACAAGTTTGGTCAGATGGGTCATTATATGAGAGACTATACAATGGAAAGGAAAGATAATGGGGGTTATAAGGACCCATCTTCTTCAGCAGCACCATCTGATAGGGTTGCCCAAAGGGGCATTACTTCAGGAACATACGGAGGTTCAAGCCATCTGTATGCCATGACTAGATGCTAAGATCAAGAGAACTCACCAGGTGTTGTCATTGTTATGCTTAAATTCTTTTCTCTTGATGTTTATTCCTTATTAGATCCAGGTGCAAATTTTTCCTTTGTTACTCCTAATATAGTCGTGAAGTTTGGAATCCATCTGGAACGTCTTCAAGAGACTTTTAGTGTTTCTATTCCTATTGGTGAGTCTATTCTTACTAAGAGAGTCTATAGAGTTTGTGCATTTTACATCTATCATTAAGACACCACAGCCAACTTAATTGATTTGGATATGGTAGATTTTGATGTTATTTTAGGCATGGACTGAATTTATGCTTGTTATGCATTAGTCGATTGTAGAACTCGAATTGTTAAGTTTTAGTTTCCACATGAGCCAGTTATAGAGTGAAAGGATAGTCCAGCAGTGCCTAAGGGTCATTTTATTTAAAATCTTAAGGCCAAAAAGTTAGTTTCCAAGGGGTGTATCTACCAAATTGTTCGAGTTAGAGATACTAGTGCGAAGATATCATTCCTTCACTCAGTCCTAGTTGTGAATAAGTTTCTAGAAGTCTTTCCCGATGATCTAACTAGGGTCCTTCATGACACGAAGATAGACTTTAGAATAAATTTCCCGATACTCAAACCCACTCTATTTTTCCATATAGAATGGCTCTAGAGGAGTTGAAAGAGTTAAAAGATTAATTGAAAGATGTCCTATATAAGGACTTTATAAGGTTGAGTGTCTCACCTTGGGGCGCTTCTTTCCTATTTTTGCAAAAAAAAAAATTCTTTTAACATGTATTGACTATCGTTATTTTAACAAGGTCACCATAAAGAATAAGTACCCTCTTCCTAGAATCCCTGACTTGTTAGACCAACTTCAGGGTAAAACTTATTTCTCCAAGATAGACCTCACATCTGGCTATTAGTTGAAAGTGAGAGAAATGACATCTTGAAGACAGCCTTCAAAATCCGTTATGGTTACTATGAGTTCCTTGTCATTTCTTTTGGTTTGACTAACGCCCCTATAATATCCTTCATCTCATGAACTGAGTATTCAGGCAGTATCTTGACATTTTTTTTATCATATTCATCGACGATATTTTGATCTACTCTAGAAATGAGGAAGAGCATGCCAAACACCTTAGAATTATCCTCCGGATTCTTAAGGACTAAGAGTTATATTCTAAGTTTTTGAAGTGTTAATTTTGGATTGCATCTCTGGCATTCTTAGGCTACATTATATCCGGTAACGGTATTATCCTACACCCACTTTCCCAACTGACATAAGGAGTATCTTGGGTTTGACCGGTTACTATAGAAGGTTTGTGGAGGGATTTTCATCCATATCATCTCTATTGATTAAGTTGATCCAAAAGAAGTCTAAGTTTCAATGATCTAAATATTGTGAGAAGAGCTTTTAGGAGTCAAAAGGTAGATTGACTACGACTCTCGTGTTGTACCTACCCGAGGAAACAAAAGGTTTTGTTGTTTACTATGATGTGTCTAGAGTTGGGCTTGGTTGTGTTTTTGTACAAAAATATAAGGTTATAGTTTATGCCTCCGGATAGCTTAAGACCTATGAGAGGATTATTCAACTCATGACCTCGAGTTGGTGGCAATGGTTTTTCCTTCAATATGGTATCACTATCTCTATGGCGCATATGTGGATGTGTTTATTGATCACAAGAATCTTTAGCCAGAAAGAGCTAAACATGCGGTAGAAGAGATGACTTGAGTTGCTCAAGGACTATGACATGAGCATTCTCTACTACCCAAATAAAGCTAATTTTATTGTTGATGCTCTTAGAAGGTTATCCATGGGGAGTACTATTTATGTTGAGAAAGAAAGGAAGCAGTTGGCTAGGAAAGTGCATAGACTTGCACGTTTAGGAATTTGCCTTTTAGACTAAAATAAAAGTGGTGTCATTGCTCAGAATATGGATGAATCGTCACTAGTGGTAGAAGTTAAGAAAAGCAAGACCAAGACCCTATCGTACTTCAATTAAACGAAGATGTTCCCAAGAGGTGATGGCTTTTTCACAAGGGAGACATGGTGTCTTGAGATATCAAAGTAGATTGTGTGTTAAAAATATCGATGGACTCTGAGATAGGATCATGGCAGTGGCCTATAGCTCCAGATATTTTATTCATCCAGGATATACCAAAATGTATCATTACTTGAGAAAAGTCTACTGCTGGAATGGTATAAAGAGATATATTGTAGACTTCGTTTCTAAGTGCCTAAATTGTCAATAAGTCAAAATTGAGCATCAAAGGCCATGTGGTGCGACTCAAAATATAGAGCTTCAAAAAAGGAAATGGAAGATGATCAATATGTATTTTATTATAGGTTACCTCGATCTCGCCGACAATATGATTCTATTTGGGTGATTGTAGATTAAATGACTAAATCAGCTCATTTGTTATAGGTTAAGACTACAGATTTAGCAGAGGACTACGCCATATTATACATCCGTGAGATAGTTAGACTTCATAGAGTTCCTTTGTCTATCATTTTAGATAGAGGTACTCAGTTCACCATCTATTTTTGGAAGTCATCTCAGAAAGGTATAGGTTCAAAGGTGAATCTTACTACCATATTTCACCCTCAGACAGATTTTCAGATGGAGCGTATGATACAAACTCTAGAGGACATGTTGATAGCTTGTATTATTGATTTTAAGAGTAATTGGGATGGACACTTGTCTCTCATAGAGTTTTCATACAACAATAGTTATCACTCAAGTTTTAGATGGCTTTTTATGAGGCTCTTTATGGGTGGATATGTAAATCCTCAATTGGTTAGTTCGAAGGTTGTGAAGCTAAGTTGATAGGGCCAGATTCAGTTGAGAAGGTAAAGATCATCAAAGAGAGGTTGATGACCATGCAAAGTCGTCAAAAGTCCTACATTGATATTAGCCAAAGGGATTTGGAGTTTGTGGTGAATGATTGTATATATTTGAATGTTTCACCCATGAATGGAATTATGAGATTTGGGAAGAAAGGGAAGCTCAGTCCCTATTACATTGGTCCCTATCAAATTACAAAGAGGTTTGGTAACATAGCTTATGAGTTAGAGATACCATAAGAGTTAGCAGTTGTCCATTCGGTATTTCACATTTCTATGCTTAAGAGACCCTTCACTCATTATTCCTAGAAAGCATTGGTGGGAAAGATAGCTTTTCTTATGAGGAAATTTTTTTTCAAATTCTTGATTTAGGTTTGCAAGTTAAGGACCAAGGAGGTGGCGCTAGTCAATTTTTTATAGAGGAATCAATTTGTTGAAGAGGCTACATTGAAAGACGAAAAAGACATGAAAACTAGATACCCTTATCTATTCGTTCTTCCTAGTATCATGTTGAAGGAGATACTCATTTTCCCCATCTCAGATTTAAGGTATATTCATATGTTTGAGTGTTCTAACTCTTGCATTACATTCTTTCCTTGTGTAATTTCTTAGCTTGGTCATTGTTCGAGGAAAAATGATCCCAAGGGGGAGATATTGTATCACCCCAAAATATTTTAGCTTAGATCAGTCTAATAGCCAAGAAAAAAGTTGAAATTTTGGTTCAGGTGACTTTCTACTAATGCCACATACGGTCGATCGAAGCTTCCATGGATCACAGGAAGGATCATAGAAGGAAACCTTCCCTCATTGCTTTATGAGGGTGAATACGGACTATAGAAGCTTTTACAGACTATAGACCTGATCCGTAGGCCAAGCCCTGAAACTTGGTAAAACCAAGTACTTTGGATGAGAGAACCCTATGATCCGTAAAAGGGTCTACAAATCATAGAAGGTCCCATAGACCAAGGTCATAAAGACCCAACCTCATATCCTTACCACAATCATGGTCTACGACCCATATGAAGGTCTACAACCCGTATAAGGGTCCGTAGACCCAACCCATAGAGGCCCAGTCAGTACCTACCTACGAAGAGGGTCTATGACCCATAGAAGAGTCTGTTGACCCAAACCTCAAAGACTCAATAACCTAGTAGCTTTCTACGACCATTCTTCTATGACCCATACAAGGTTCTAGGTCCATAGATCGACCCGTAGATGGACCAGACAATTTTAATGAAGGGTATTTCAGTCTTTTCCCCTCCCCTTTCCAAGTCCAATCCTTGATATTTTTGTACCAAATTAAGTCCCTTATATGTATCATTCAACCCTTTTGTTTCCATAATCACTCCCAAGACTTAGAGCAAGGATTCAAGAGGAGAAAAGCAAGGGTTTTGAGCCTACTCTTCAAGTTCTTCAAGTTTCACAAAGAACATAGATCTTCTAGGTATGTAAGGCTAATTATATTATTGCACTAAGTATGTCCTCACGCCCTACACCTAAATTCAGTCGATTGGAGTTCAAGTTAAGGTTTTAACCCAATTCCTATTGCATTTTCAAATGAGTTTTAATTCTTCTCATTGAGTTTTATGTGCGCTTATTGGAATTGTATTTAATTATATATTTCTAATCCTTGAAGTGTAGTTCATGCTTACTTTCACATGAACTCTTTTTAAATTTTTAGTTTTCTTTGTATTATGCATTGATTTTTCAATTACAGAAAGAGTGTTTCTAAACTATGAGTAATAGAAAAATTTTGAGGAAACTCGAGCTTTTCAAGTGCATTATTTTAAATTGTGAAGTTCTACATTACTGAGTACTATGTATGATTTTCAGAGTTTGAGTAAACTAGATTATTACGCATTACTTTATTTTGAGAATGCACTTGAGAAACACGAGTGACTTTAAATGTGATTACTGTTATTGAGAAAGTATATTTTAAAAAGAGAAGTATAATGAGTTTGAGAAAAAATTAAGTCTAACATAGTTAAGTTCAATGAGAGTTAAAGAGAAGCATTTTGAGTATTTCACTCATAGTTATTATATGAACATTTTTGCATGTTTTTGGGACTAGTATTGAGCATTGATTTGGGTAAGAGTTCAAATAACTTAAACCCCATAAACTATGTAACCAACATAGGATAGGATCGTTCTGTTGGTTCGGGCGACTCCTCATTCTAGTCCCTGATAAGGACTTTTATATGGGTCCATGAGTTCATTTTGCATCCCTTATCTTGGAGGGGTAATGTAGGACTCTAACAATGTGAGCAGTACGTTGTATCATCACAATGCTCATAGTGATGGTTGTCGGTTAGAGAAATCCCCCAAAAAAGAAAAATGTTACTTTTATTTGAGTTGCATTCATTGCCTTATTATTATTATTGTAAAGATGTGATATTTCATTATACCTTCATGCTTTACTTTAGTCGGGTTATTTTTGATATTTCTCTTTGTGAGTATTCAGTGTAGTTATTTATTTATTTAACCATTTTATATATCATACATTCTATATAGTAACATGTTTCGATGATGCATCTTTTATGATACAGATACAGGAGTTAAAAATCATTAACGGGTGCTTTGTTAAAGATCGCACTTTGTCAGCTTTGGGTGAGACCTCCTTACTTTTAGAGAACTCCCTTTTAGATTATTCTTTTAATTATTAGTAGTTCTTTTGAGGTAGTCGTGGCTCTGTCTTGATACCTATCCATAATTATAGAGAGGCTTCATAAATAGAGTAGAGAGTCAGTTTAATATTTCAGTATTTATGTTTAAACGGTGATTTCTTTTTCATATATTCAAAGCATTTTTCTAGACTGTTATTTGAAAGTGATATTTTATATCTTGTATGCCTATCTTATTAAACTTTTGTATTTGAGTTAGTCTTTCACTATAAAGTCGGCCAGATCAAGGGTTCGCTTGGGACCAGTAATGATTTCCTAAAGTTGGTCACGCTTAGGATGTAGACTCGGGACATAACAGGTAACTTGCAAACTCTCCATGCCACATGTTAGTATATCAACCTCAGTGGCTAAGGAAGTTGCTAAAAAGTTTAGTTCATCTTGTAAAGACATTATGGACGGCGTTGTTATACATATGACTTAAAGAACATCTGAATTGAATTTACCAAAAGAGTTTAACTTTGGTGCACTGTCAGTGTATTTATTTTCTTACAACATCAGGTAATATTGACATGCTATTTCAGGTTACTAAATCTGTTTTAGTAATTTTTATTTATTTATTTATTTTTAAATAAATAAACACTGATATTTTTTTCTCTTTCTTCTCTATCTCTCTGCTTCATCCTCTGTTTTCCTCAAAAATAAATACCAAGGATTTATTAGTATTCTCCCATAAAACTTAAGTATTTTTTGAGGTGCCAATTTCATTTTTCCATTGTTTATCTCCCATAAAACACAATATTTTTTGATAATTCCCTTCATCTTTCATCTCTTTTAAATCTTTGCTATCGTTGTATTGTTATTGTCATTGATTATAACATTACTGTGCTGTCGTTATTGTTCTTCTCTTATAAAATTTGCATAGCTTTTCATTTTTTTTGTCATTATGCTATATATATTATTTTTTACTCTTACTAGGGACTGACTTTTGAGTTGAGGGTGTAATTATTTAAAATTTATTAAATATAAATTTATAGAATGATTCAATTTATATTAAATTCAAGATATATTAGTCCAAATAAACATTTTGGATTAATAAAATTAGGTCGATTATTTAAGTCCAATAAATGTGGATTTAATTAAAAATCTAAATCCATTGATTTGGGCTATAAAGACGACCCCACTTTATTAAGCCCGATATCATCTCATTCTAGAGGCTCATTTTTATGTCACGTGCCAAAGTTATGTGGCAATTCAAGTCAAATTAAATAATCCACTAGAATTATGCCATGTGCCAAAGTTATGTGGCAATCCAGTCAAATTAAATAAGCCACTAAAATCATGCCACATGTCAAAGTTATATGGCAAACTAAGCCAAATTAAATGAGCCACTAGAATAATGCCACGTGTATATGTGACATATTCTGACCAATTAAATTAAAGCTCTTCACTAAAGAAATCTGATTGGTCAGTTCAAACCAACCAATCAAATCGCACCCTCATACCATCCTACAACTATAAATAGGGGTCCTCATTATTCTCAGAAGGAGGGTTTTTCAAGAACAAGAAGCAAGAAGAGAGCACATGGATCAAAGACCGCAAATTCTCAACAAAGCTACAAAGTTCAAGTAATCAAATTCAAGAACAAGTTCAAGATCAAGAATGAAGAAGAATATCAAGAAGATCACGATCAAGTTACTTGTTCATATTTACTATTCGTCATAACCATACAAGTGTTCGTAACGAATAATTCAAATCCAAATTTGAAGATGAAGATTCAAGATCAAGCTATTCAAGCCCTTGACTCTAAATCAAATTCAAGTTCAACATGTTCCATATTATTTGAAGAATCAGACGATTATCATAGATATTGTAACATGCACTACATTTTGAAATCGAATATTACACTTTGTTACTCTAATTTTTCGGTCCTGATTATTTATTTTTCTCAGCTCGAAAATTTGTTGTTTATAAATTTTAGCACGCCCAGTGGGACAATCTCTACCTCTCATCTCTTTACATCGATCATCAAACTTCAAGAACACTTAAATGGCAACTAAGAAGTTTGACTCCAGGACTATTATTGCTAAGGCTACTGATTCCAAGTTTTCCTCTGAGGTGGAGAATATAATGGATGCAACTATGGAGAGTTTGGGACCCATCACTAGGAACATAGCAAACTTGCTAGGACAACAAGCACTTTAAGTACCGTCCGCATTGGTTCCTGTTTTTGATCTTCCATCTTCAAAGGAGGCAAGATTTTTTCTGAACAAATTGAAAGAAGGAGAGAATATAACTAATGTTTTTGAAAAGACGTTGGCTCGACTTAGTCCTATTAACACAAAGAATTACACTATTCAAGATAAAGATGATGTCTTGATCACTAGATCTGCCCCAGTCACTCCACGTAACTTGTTTCAGACAAATTTCAGTTTGAGAGAAAATCCATGCTTTGCTCCATCATCCATAATGGCCATCCAAGCGATGATGACTAATGCCTCAACTATTGAAGAACAACTGGCGAGTTTGACAAAGGCAATTGAAGGTCTAACAAAATATGTGCAAGATTAGGATAATCGAATTATCAAGTTGACGGACAGAGTTGAGAATATTGTAGAGGAGGACTCAAGTCATGCACCTGAAAAATGTCTGATGATACAAGAAAAGGGAGATTCAGTTACAAAGCAAATAAATGTGGGTGATGAGCTACAAATATCTGCTGAAGGAGGAATTCCCATTCATCAACTGAAGGACTTCATTATAGAAACCATCAAAGATAAGTATGACGTGTCTTCAAAGTCATCATTTATATATGCAAAGCCATACACTTCAAGAATCGATGTTTTGAAGATGTCTGTAGGTTATTAACCTCCAAAATTTCAACAATTTGATGGAAAGGGAAATCCAAAGCAACACATTGCCTATTTTGTTGAAACTTGCAATAATGCTGGAACATATGGAGATTATCTAGTCAAGACATTTGTGCACTCCTTACAAGAAATGCCTTTGATTGGTATACGGATCTCGAGGCTGGCTCTATTGAAAGTTGGGAACAACTTGAGCATGAATTTCTCAATCATTGCTATAGCAAAAGGCGTACTGTGAGCATGGTTGAACTCACAAATACTTGTCAATGGGAATATGAACCTGTCATCGAGTTAATCAACCGATGGAGAAATGCAAGCCTCAATTGTAAGGATAGGCTTAGTGAAACTTTCGGAATAGAAATGTGTATTCAAGGAATGCGTTGGGGACTTTGTTATATCCTACAGGGTATTAAACCCAAATCATTTGAGGAACTATCCATACGTGCTCATGATATAGAGTTGAGCATGTCTACAAGCGGGATTGAAGGACCACTTATTTATGGGCCTTGCAAGGGAAAAGACAAAATGGAGGTAAAGAAAAGAGGAAAATCGACACCTAATTTTGGAAATAAGGAGTCAATAAATGTTAATGTCGTTCCTTTGAAAGTAGCTATAAATCTAAGAAAGAATCAAAGGGTGAAGACCATAACTTCTCAGAATAATGATGGTAGAAAACTGACTTTGAAAGAAATGCAGGCAAAAGAGTATTCTTTCTTGGATTCAGATGTCCCAGCAATTTTTTAAGAGCTTCTGGCATTAAAACTCTTTAAGCTACCTGAAATGAAGCGTTTAGATGAAGGTGGGAGGACTAATTATCCAAATTATGGCAAATATCATCGTTTGATGGGCCATCCTATTAAAAAGTGTTTTATCTTTAAGGAAAAGATCATGGACTTGGCCCGTGAAGGAAAAATATTGCTTGAAGACAAGAAAGAGAGTTCAAATCAAGTCTTTGTCACTTTTGGTTCACTCAATCCCATAGTTCTTTGCAACTTTGTCAAAATACATAATGGTGGCAATGTCTTAGCCACATCACCACCAAAAATGATTAAATTTGGTGACTTCGAGCTGATAGATATTAACACATCATCGCTCATTCCCTTGATGAATGAAGTAATAGTGGAAGATAAACCTCTGGAGGAAAATCAATCTTGTGGTTCTTATACTGATGATGAGGGATGGATTTTAGTAACATGATGAAGACATTGTAAAACGACCTTGCAAAGAGAGCCAAGTAAACAAGTGACAAGAGCAAAAATGAAGAAACTACCTAAAACTCAAAGGGTAAAGAAGAATATAAAGAAGTCAAAAGTTGGGGGGAATTACTATCAAAAACAACGTTCTCCGGTGACATTAGAGAAATTCTTGCCGAGTTGGTTCTATGAAAAGATTTCTCATTATGATACCAAGGCCTCATGTCGTAAAATTGATAAAGAAGAGACAACGGGAGAAGACTCATCGCCATCATTACTTCCATTACTTGAAAGCCCTATCAAGTCTCACTCTGAGGAAATGGACACCTGTGATGCGAAGTTTATATTCACTAATGATGATCTTTTATTGGGTGAAGTGTTGCATAATCATCCTTTATATATGGTAGGTTTTGTGCGACGGCATAAAGTAAATAGGATCATGGTGGATGATAGATCTAGGGTTAATATCCTCCCAATTCACACTGTGAAGGAACTTGGAATCTTGATAAATAAACCATTTGAAAGTCGTCTAATGATTTAGGGATTTAACCAAGGGGGGAAGATAGCCATTGGCGCTACCAAATTACATATAATGATGGGAGATATGTGTTCGAGTGCATGAATGCATGTTATTGACTCAAAAACCTCATATAATATCTTGTTAGGAAGGGCATGGATACATGAGAACAAAGTGGTACCATCCACCTACCATCAATATTTCAAATACTTTGAAGATGGGGTTCAAAAGAAGGTAGTTGCTGATGATGAACCTTTCACTGAGATAGAAGTGCACTTTGTTGATGCAAAATTCTACTTAAAGAATCATTTCTCAAAAGAAGTCAAAGTTGATAATGCGCCACCAATCAGAAAGGTTGATATCACAAAAAAGGTTGATGTAGCACCTGATAATGCAAGGGTCATGATTGAAAATAATAAAACACCTTTAGATATGAGTAAAATATCTAAGACAAGTGAGAAATCTCCAAGTAAAAGAGCGATTCCTATTTCTCACTATGTTCCAAAGACAAACAAGGTCAAGATCCCACCCTCTGAGTTGCAGAGTAGCAAGTTGACATTTCCTATCAAGCAAATTGATACAATCAAATCACCTTCAAAAATGATAGAAGGATTTATCAGACCATCAAATCATGATTCATATAAATCACTTCCTAAAAAGCGTACAAATGAGGGTTTTTACCCAAATGCATATAAGTTGGTGGTGAAAGGAGGGTACAATTCCAATGAACATTTTAAAGTAGGGAAACTTCCAAATAAAGTTATTGAAAGGGTAAATCATAGCCTAAATCCAACTCAAAAGATGATGATAGAGAGGGTATGTTGTTAAGCAATAGCGTGAAGGCTTGGGTTACAAACAATCGTCGCCAGTTTGAATCTCTATAAAAATGATGAGAATCAACTACATTACCCTGGTGGAAGAACCTATGACGTTCAATAAGAAGCCTTTTGTATTTGATCGACTTAATGGCATGACGCCTAATGTTTCTGCATTTGATCGGCTTATTGAATCAACTCCAAAAACTTCAGTGTTTGATTGTTTGGGACCAATGAAGAATAAATACAAGTGCTAAGAAAATTATAGAAAAATGGAAGAACAGGTACATGCTCGAGAGCATAATTCACCCAATAATTGCCCCAGTTTGATTCCTTCTAGAATGAGGGGAGAAACAATACTTGTAGTTTCATATAGAAATGTCCTAAGAGCAAGAACTCACACCATAGTTCATACTAGGGAGAGAGATGAAGACGAAGAAAGTGTGAGATCATCAAATCACATCATAATTTGTGACGACGAAAGTATTTCACTATATGTAAAAATTTAGGATGGGTTTGTTGATACTCATGCATGCCATCACGTATAATTTAATGATGATGATCCTCAAAAGGATGAGGATCCTGAAGATGTGCCACCTAAACTAGAGAAAGGAGTAAAGAATACTGTTGATGCATTGAAGGACGTAAATCTTGGGGTTGATGATGATATAAGGCCTACATATGTAAGTGGTTCACTAGATGACGATGAAGAGAAGAAATATATTGAGCTGCTTATGGAATTTAGGGACGTATTTGCTTGGAGTTACAAAGAGATGCCAGGATTAGACCCTAAAGTTGCAGTTCATCGTCTTGCTTTGAAATGAGGGACTCGTCCTATTAAACGAGCTCAACGTCACTTTAGACCTGAATTGGTTCCTTTGATCGAAATTAAAGTTAACAATCTTATTGATGCAGGTTTCATTTGTGATGTCGAATATCCTACATGGATTTCGAGCATTTTACCTATAAGAAAGAAGAATGGCTAAATCCGAGTTTGTGTTGACTTTAGATATCTGAATAATGCATGCCCTAAGGATGAATTTCCTCTTCCTATCCCTGAGCTTATGATTGATGCCACGACTAGATATGAGACAATGTATTTCATGGATGGTTCATCTGGATACAATCAAATTCGCATGGCACTGAGGGATGAAGAACTTACTGCATTTCGCACTCCTAAAGGTATATATTGCTACAAAGTAATGCCTTTTGGTTTAAAAAATGTCGGGGCCACTTATCAATGAGCCATTCAGAATATTTTTGATGACATGCTTTATAAAAATATTGAGTCTTATGTTTAAGGATTAGTGGTAAAATCAAGGAAGAGTGATGACCACTTACAAGATTTGAGAATGGTGTTCGAACCACTTCAAAGATACCAACTCAAAATGAACCCTTTAAAATGTTCTTTTGGAGGTACTTCGGGAAAGTTTCTCAGTTTTATTGTTTGATATCGAGGAATTGAGATTGACAAAGATAAGATAGATGCTATTTTGAAGATGCCTGAGCCAAAAAATATTCATGAGTTAAAATGCTTACAAGGAAAATTAGCATACCTTAGGAGGTTTATCTCAAATTTGGCTAGGAGATGTCAACCATTTAGTCGCCTTATGAAGAAATATATTCCTTTTGAATGGGACCAAGCTTGTACCAATGCTTTTGAGAACATAAAGTCTTATCTGATGAATCCTCCAGTACTTGTAGCTCCTATACCTGGAAAACCACTGATTTTATACATTGCAACACAAGAAAGGTCAGTAGGAGCACTTCTAGCACAAAAAATAATGAAGGGAAGGAAATGCCCTATATTACTTAAGTAGGATGATGACACAAAATGAGATCAAGTATTCACCTATTGAGAAGTTATGTCTAGCACTCGTATTCTCGATTCAAAAGATGAAGCATTACTTCCAACTCATATTATACAATTTTCTCTAAAGCAAATCCTATCAAGTTTGTCATGTCTAAGCCTGTCTTAAGTAATCGACTAGCAAGGTGGTACCTCCAATTTAAACAATTTGAAATTGTGTATATATCTTAGAAGGCAGTAAAAGGACAAGTGCTAGCAGATTTCTTAGCCAATCATCGAATTCTGAATGATTGGGAGTTATTAGATGAATTACCTGATGAAGATGCAATGCTAGTGGAAATTCAGCCACCTTGGAAGATGTATTTTGATGGTGCTGCACATCGTGAAGGAGCCGGTGATGGAGTGGTATTTGTCACTTCCCATGGAGAAGTTTTGTCGTACTCCTTCACTCTAAAACCACACTGCTCTAATAACGTTGCTGAATATCAAGCACTCTTACTTGGGCTTGAAATGGCCATTGATATGAAACAATTACAACTACAAGTTTTTGGGGATTCCAAGTTAGTGATCAATCAAGTCTTGGGTAATTATGGATTAAAGAAGCCTGAGTTAATCCCATACTACAATTATGCTTAAAAGATGATAGGATGGCTTGGAGAGGTGACTATTCAACATGTCCCAAGAAAGGAAAATAAAAAGGTTGATGTGTTGACAGCTTTGGCTTCTGCATTAGTATCGCATGATGAAATGCAAGTCGTGGTTTGTCAAAGATGGACAACTCCGCCTCCAGAGGAGCATGAAGAATAATTTCAACAAGTTATCATCACTTCGGAGGCTGAAATTGACGATTGGCGACAACTAATAAAAGATTATTTGTGTTATGGAATATTGCTAGAAAACCTTCAAAGAAGGACAGAGATCTGACGATGAGCCCCTTGTTTTATTTATTATAAAAATACACTTTACATGCGGTCGTTCGATAGAGTTCTCTTACGATATTTGGTGGCATATGAATCTACTTAAGTTATACAAAAAGCACATTCTAGAGTATGTGGAGTGCATTAATCTGGGCCAAAACTTCATTTGCACATAAAAAAGATGGGACATTACTGGCAAACCATGGTGAAAGATTGTCTGGATTACGTCCGAAGATGTAAAGCCTTGCAATTCCATGCAAATTTTATACATCAACACCCAAAAGTATTGCACCTAACAATTTCCTTATGGCCATTTGAAGCTTGGGTTTTGGATGTTGTTGGACCGTTTCCTAAGTCCTCGGGTGGACATTTGTACATCCTGGCTGCAACTGACTACTTCTCAAAATGGGCAGAAGCTATATCTCTTAGAGATGTGAAGAAAGAGAATGTCGCTAACTTTATTTGAGTCAATATTATCTACCATTTTGGTATTCCTCGATACATACTGAAAGATAATGGCAAGCCATTTGATAACAAGTTAATGATGAAGATATGTGATCTTTTTGGCTTCAAGCAACACAATTCCTCTATGTATTATGCGGCTGCTAATGGTCTTGCTGAAGCATTTACGAAAATACTTTGCAACTTGTTCAAAAAATTTGTTTCCAAATCTAAGAGAGATTGGCATGAAAGAATGGAAGAGGCTCTTTGGGCATATAGGACTACGTATCGCACGCCAATACAAGCGACTCCCTATTCTCTTATTTATGGAGTTGAAGCAATTCTTCCACTTGAACGTCAAATCCCTTTATTTCATCTTGCCATTCAAGAAAGGCTCCGTGATGAAGAAAGACTAGAGGCCCAACAAAGTCTGGAATATTATTAAGCTCGTCTAGCTTGATCTTTTAATAAGAAGGTTCGTCTTAGATACTTCCAAGTGGGTGATAAAGTTCTTATTGTAAGAAAGCCCATTATTATTTCTCATCGGGCTGGAAGCAAGTTCTTCGCTAAATAGGATAGACCATATGTGGTATAAGAAGTATACTCAAGTGGTGCTTACAAACTGGTTGACTTGGAAGGATTGCCCATTGGCCCCATTAATGGAAAGTTCATAAAGATACGCTATCCTTGAAGAAAAGAAACACAATACTTAAGGTACGAGTATAAACTGCATGTCACTCGTGGCCTTTAAGAGTATAAACTGTGCATGGCACCCAGAAACAAAAAAAATGTCTGATAGGTTGAAAATCTCGAAAGAGGCGGCCTAGGCAAAAGTTAGGACACCAAAAAAATATTAAAAAATCACTCTTTCAGAACTACATTATGACTTGATCCTCTTCACCGAGGTACGTAGATGCTTAGAATTACATTCTGAGTTTAGTCGCATGAGTATCCAAAAAACTCATAGTCTCTCTTGACGCTTTTCACCGTGGTCCGTGGAGCTTAGAATTACATCCTAAGTTTAGTATCATAAGTACATAAGAAATGGGGCAAACTCTATTATTTGAGTATCACAATATTCTTGTAGATTGTCATACCTAACGTTTGAATTAGAGAAGGCCAATTAAGACAGAATTTGAATTGACTTCAAAGAAATATCCGTACAAATCCGTAAAGCTATTAGCTGCAATTGTTGTACATGTTGAAGTTCTATGAATCTTCTTTTTGGCTTCCCTATGCTGAGCTATGAGTATTTTTCTAATAAGATCAGGCGAATATGAATCTGTCAGCTTTTCTGCATGTGAAATTCATTTTTGAAGTTTGTTTAGAACAATCATGAGGGACTTGAGCTATAAATTTTGGACATGTCTTAGATTAAGAAGTTTGGTTTCTGATAGATTGAGTCTCTCCTGGCTTTGGTGCTCTCCTATAATGATATGTCTCTCATACTATTGAAACACACAAGGTGATAAACAATAATGTTTAGGGGAAAGTCCACGCTTAATGCGATTACATCAATGCATCAATATGAGCAAATAACTCTTGAAGCTAAAATGTAAAAAAAATACTTAAAGAAATGTGCAGTATAATGCAATCAAAAGGATTATAAAAGAGCAACAACTAATCAATCAGAATGCTAAAAAAAGAGCAAAAAAATAGTTCATAATAAGCTAGTCTAAACGTAGCTTATAATTAGTTAATTCTTGAAGAGAAATCTCTAAAACTCTCTTCTTCTCTTCCATATCATTTGAGGCATTCGTAGTAGCTAGAAAATCATCGGCACATTTGTTGCACTCTTATTTAGCTGTTGAGACTTTAGATTCGACATCTTCAACTCCTTTCTTAGTAGCATCTCGGAGGACTTTTAAATCGTTCACCTTCTTTCTCACCTCCTTAAGAGATTGACAAATGTCAGACAATTCTTCGAACTTCTTATTCTTTTCACTCAAGACAAGAACAAGGTGTTTCTTGGCATTTAGATATAGCTAGGATTCTTCAATTTTCAGGGCTCTATCAGCAAGGGATGATCATGCTTGATCATAGGAGGTGGCAAGTTCAAAGAGTGACTCCAATAAATTCTTTAAAGGAGAAATATCCACCCTCATTTCATCTACATCCTTAAGAATTACTTGGACCTCATCCTTAAGAGAAAAAACACATTCTGCAGTGAGATCAGCGAGCTTAGAACGAATCTTATTCCAAGCTCCTTCGACAAAATTCATTCGAAGTTCTGAGATGAGTTGCTTTTCGTCAAAAATGGACACGGACATTGCCAGTTTCTTATGGGGAGGATATTCTACATTTGATATAGTCCTTTCATGTGGGAAAAAAGTAGTCTCTCGCTCAAATTTGTATGACAGAATTGATCTTCTTGAAGTCGACCCCTCTACAGATTCATTACTATTTTGTGGCTTCCTTTGGTAAGAAGTCTCTAATATGCTAACATCATTTGCTTGCAAAAAAAGAGAAGAAATAATAATATTAAAATATATATATATACATATATATATAAAAATAAATAAAATAAGAAATATCATGGTTAGTAGAATCATGTGGTATCATGGAATATAAAAAAACCATCACCTCTTTAATAGCTGTCAAAGTCTTTGAAGAACTAACATTGTTGTCAAAAATCTCAATCGGATGTGAATTAGCATCATTTGGCATGTCAGAAGGTAGTTTCAATTGCTTCCAACAATGATCACTATGGGTGCTACTACTTTCATCTTGAGATGGCCGCTTGTGAGAGGTCCATTGAATTTGAGCTGAATATTTTTCTTTTTGAACTTCCTTAAGGTACGATCCCTTGATCTTATCTAGAACAAAAACTTTAGACTTCAAAATAGTAGGTTGACTCACAATTAAGACCTCCTCGTCTTGCTTTTGAAGAACTTACTATCCAGACCAATAGCACTCACCAAGGACTGTATATAAATTTCAAGAAAATTTCCATGCACCTTTTCCCACCAAAACTTGTAATTGAGCGAAAGAATTTCTTCAAGTTGGACCCACTAAGAGGAAATGATGCTCTTGCCCTAGATTTTGTTAGCACACAAATTCGTGCAAGCCGTAAGCCCTAGGCTAATGAAGCTTCATGAAAATCTCAATCTAATCGACCAGAAATATCTTGAAAAAAGTCAAATTGATGACTGAATCTATGGTAACTATAAGGCTTCACAATAAAGATATTTTTATCCCTTAAAGTGAGATAGTTTGAGGGAAGGCTCATAAAGAAATTCAATTGAAATTCCTTTTCAGTGCCTTCGTCGCGGTAGTGGTGAGCATTAGACCTTTTGATCAATGTTGCATCCCATGAAATAGTTCCCCCTCTATGTATACACTTTTTCGAATCCTCTTTTTCAAAATACCTGACAGCACCTTCACTAGAAAAAAGAAGCCATCAGAGGATCAGCCGGTCCACCCGCTAATGGGTAATGAGTTTTGAAGTAATAGGCAAACCAACCATACACATAATTAATTGAAAACAAGTTTGAACGAAATTGAGTTATGAACATCTTGAAATCGCATTTAGATCTTTGCAAATACTGGCTAAGACTGGAACTAAAAGGATAACTCTTTGCCCACATGCTAAAAGATTGGCGATTCTGAAGAGACCTGGACGAATAAAGCTATCCTCCTTCGTAGGAAGAAGAAATACACACAACCAGCAAGATAAAAAGGCTGCCAAGTATGTTTCATTTTTCTTGTGACTCTTAACTTCCAACTTGTGAAATAAAGCTTTTTCAGTAGGAGACCAATTAACAAATTCACTAATTATTCCATTTGGGTTATTTGATGACTTAAGACGGGCAGACTTCTTTTCTCTTCTTGATGGAGGTTCTCCATATTTTGTATCTTTCTTACACAAAAACTCTACCTATCTTTCCACTTAAACACTCGGGTCATGATTATTCTCTACTCGGATCTGATGAAAGGCATCAAATAAATGCTCACAAGAGTGAGGGACAAACCTTTTACCCTTATCAAACGTGCCTAAAAGTTCTGCAACATTTGGGACAATTTCCTCGTAAACACTTTCTGCTATGGGTAGACCACCAATCGCGTGTAAATCCTAAAGTGATATAGATAATTCCCCGATTGAAGTAGTGTATTTGTAATAGGACACCAAGAAGGCTTGCAAGATGTTAGTATTACGATCATAGGTAAAAAGTAAACCATACACAACATCATATATGTTTGCATCCTTCAAAGTCTGGCGATTCCTGCTAAGGATATCTTCAGCCCACTCTGAATAGAATAGAATATAGTGAAACTCTCCATCAAGTGTGAAAGTTTCATCCCATCGAGTCTCTCCATTAATGATTTGTCTCCCCAAACATGGTAAAAAAGTTGCAATATTTTTGGTACGATGATTAGGAGTGTAAAGTACCCACATCTTGGGAGGAAGGCTGTAATATTCAAGAGTCCAATCATCTAAACCAGGAAGTTCCCCCAAAGATGGTCATGGAGCAGCATATTGGCCAGCTAAGGGCATACTTACAAGCAGTTTGGTCTCCACTTCGCTGTTTTTATGATCTGAAATCACAAGGTATCGCAACTTTGAAGAAGAAGAAGTCAAATATCTAAAGTAAACTATGACTCAATCTACAAAAATAAATAAATATATGTTTTATTAGCCCTTAAATTTGTAATTCAATTATCATGATCATGAATCTCAATAATGAACGATTATATTCTTTGAGCAAGATATATGCCTAATCTAGATGGTGGAAAGTCTTTATAAATCGTGTAAAGTCTTTGCCTTAGATGGTGTTAAGTCTTGGGCTGGGACTATGGGATGCTTTTGACTCAGATGGTTTAAAGTCTTTGTCACGAATCATGTAAAGTATTTGCCTTAGATGGTGTGAAGTTTTTAGCGTGGACTATGGAATTCCTTTGACTCAGACGGTGTAAAGTCTTTTTCACAAATCATATAAAGTCTTTGCCTTAGACGGTGTAAAGTCTTTAGCTCGGACTATGGAATGCCTTTGACTCAGATGGTATAAACTCTTTTCCATAAATCATGTAAAGACTTTTCCTTAGACGGTGTAAAATTTTTAGCTCGAACTATGGAACACCTTTGACTCAGAAGGTGTAAAGTCTTTGCCACAAATCATGTAAAGTCTTTGTCTTATATGGTGTAAAGTCTTTAGCTCGGACTATGAAATGTCTTTGACTCAGATGGTGTAAAGTCTTTATCAAGAATCATATAAATTCTTTGCCTTAGACGGTGTAAAGTCTTTAGCTCGGACTTTGAAATGCCTTTGACTCAGACACTGTAAAGTCCTTGTCACAAATCATGTAAAGTCTTTGCATTAGACGGTGTAAAGTCTTTAGCTCGGACTATGGAATGCCTTTGACTCAGATGGTGTAAAGTCTTTGCCACAAATAATGTAAAGTCTTTAGCTCGGACTATGGAATGTCTTCGACTCAGATGGTGTAAAGTATTTTCCACAAATCATGTAAAGTCTTTGCCTTAGAGGTTGTAAAGTCTTTACCTCAGACTATGGAATTTCTTTGACTCAGATGGTGTAAAGTATTTACCATAAATCATGTAAAGTCTTTACCTTAGACGGTGTAAAGTCGTTGCCTTAGACGGTGTAAAGTCTTTAGCTCGGACTATGGAATGTCTTTGACTCAAATGGTGTAAAGTATTTTCCATAAATCATGTAAAGTCTTTGCCTTAGATGGTGTAAAGACTTTGGCTCGAACAATGTGGCACCTTCCGGTCAAATGGTGTAAAGTCTTTGCCAAGAATAATGTGAAATTATTTCTAACAATGCGACACTTTTGGTTTAAATGATAAAAAAAAAGATAAAATAAAATAAAATAATGCATGGCTATAAAGTCAACAAAAATGAGCTTCTTCAACAGTATGCTTGAAGTCTTTAAATCGTACCAAATATGCATGTTGAAGTCTTTAAATCCTCCAAATATGCAAGTAGATAACACACACACACACAAAAAAACACCATAGATAAAAAAACTACTACCTGTCAAGTCGAGGAAGCCACAGTAGACTAATCAGGCTAGACTTGAGACAAAATTTTCTTGGTATAATAATCCTTTAAGTCTAGTTTCTATCAATCCCAACCCTTTTCTGTAACGATGTTCTTACATCAAGATATAAAATATTTTGTGAGGCAACAAAAATCTGAAATTTTCAGCATGACAAAATTTGAAGTCAAAAAAAGTTAATTACCTAGAACGATATTGAAGGAGTTTAAATCTAAATTTTGGATATGTTGTAATCGTTCTTATCTAGTTATGGAAAATTAAGAGAATTGCAATCTCGATACTTTTACATTGAAAAAAAAGAGTTGGTACCTTCACGCAAATCTGAAATTTTTGGTGCGCCCAAATCTACAGCTGACTTCATAAAAATATCTAAAATAATTTTGAAGGTATTAAATTTTAAATTTCGGATATGTTGTAGACCTTTGTGTCTATATTCAAAAATAAAATAATCAAGTGGCTTGTGATTTCTTCGTTCCTACATCAATATATGAAAGCTCTAGTAAAGCCATAAAAATCTAAAAAAATTAAAATGGCAGAATCTAGAGCTAACTTCAAAAAATCATACAAAACGGTTATGAAGATATTAAATTCTGAATTTTCGATATATAATAGACTAAGAAGTCTAGTCTTCGGAAAATCAAACCGTTCATGATTTCAACATTTCTACAATAAGATATGAATTTTCTACGACAGATATGTCAAGATGTGAAAAAGGTTGGTGAAAATCAAAGGAAAGCGAAAAAGAAAGTACCACGACGCTGATCGTCAAGCCATATTGATGCAAAACAATGAAGGTCAGGCATCTATTTATAGAGGTTTATTAGAATTTATTGTAACTAGACTCAAACTTGAATTAGGCTTCTAATAAATTGACTCCTAATCGAATTCTAATTCCAGGTGGTGGAATCTTGCATAACAAGCATATACCTTTTTTCCTCTAGCCTAATTGGTCAAAACTGGAAAAAAAAAGAAATAAGGAAACAAAAAAAATGGCTAGCCACGTGAAAAAAAATTGGCTGGCGGCATGCAAAAATAATACAACAACAACAACAACAACAAACCTAGTATAATCCCACAATGTGGGGTCTGGGGAGGGTAGAGTGTACGCAGACCTAACCCCCACCTTGAAAGGTAGGGCGGTTGTTTCTGAAAGACCCTCGGCTTCAAGAAAAGAGAAAAAGATAAGAGGTCAGATAAGGACAAACAAGATGAAAACAAGATAAAAACAAGGAATAACAAAAGTGAGAAAATCATGATAGAATGGTACGGAAAGAAAGAGGCATTAACTACTGTAAATAAATAAATAAATAAATAAGATAAGATAATGAAGGTACAATGGCGCCACAACTATAAACAACAATACAATGCAGAAATGAAAAGGCAATAAACAATGAGCAATGAGCAGAACTACAACTACTATGGTGTAAAGAATGAGTCACCTAGCCTTTCATCCTAATCTGCGTCCTCCACAAAGAAAATTATACTGCGCTAATGCATCTACTAATATGGCAGAAAAATGAGACTGTGTACTAGACATCTACCCTAATGTGGCTCCTCCACATATTTCTATCTAAGGTCATGTCCTCGGTAATCTGTAACTGCGCCATGTCCTGTCTAATCACCTCTCTCAAATATTTCTTCGCCCTACTCCCACCTCTTCTGAAACCATCCATATCCAACCTCTCACACCTCCTCACTGGGGCATATGTGTCTCTCCTCTTCACATGCCCAAACCATCTCAGTCGTATTTTCTGCATCTTGTCTTCCACCGAGGCCACTCCTACCTTGTCCCGAATAACCTCATTTCTAATCCTGTCGCTCCTGGTATGCCCACACATCTATCTCAACATTCTCATCTCGGCTACTTTCATCTTTTGAATGTAGGAGACCTTAATTGGCCAACACTCCTCCCCATATAACATAGTCGGTCTAACAACCACTTTGTAGAACTTGCCCTTAAGTTGTGGTGACACTTTCTTGAACGTGCAAAAATAAAAATAAAAAAAATCTAATCCTAATTGGATAGAACTAATTTGCTACCTCTCTACTCCAACAATGATGAAGCGGTGCATCAATATAGTATGGATTCATGGTGCATCTCAAAATACATGGCATGTCATTATCCTACAATTAATACTTCAAGCCTAGTCTTCAAAAGATAAAATATCTCGACAAGTCTTGAAGCAGGGGGCATTTGTAATCATTTAAAATTTATTAACTATAAATTTATAGAATGATTCAATTTATATTAAATTTAAGATATATTAGTACAAATAAATATTTTGGATTAATAAAATTGGGTCAATTATTTAAGTTCAATAAATGTGGATTTAATTAAAAATCCAAATCCATTGATTTGGGCTATAAAGATGACCCCACTTTGTTAAGCCCGATATCATCTCATCCTAGAGGCCCATTTTCATGCCACGTGTCAAAGTTATATGGCAATCCAAGTCAAATTAAATAAGTCACTAGAATTATTTCATGTGCCAAAATTATGTGGCAATCCAAGTTAAATTAAATAAGCCACTAAAATTATGCCACATATCAAAGTTAAGTGACAAACTAAGTCAAATTAAATGAGTCACTAGAATAATATCACGCGTATATGCGACATGTTCTGACCAATCAAATTAAAGCTCTTCACTAAAGAAATCTGATTGGTCAATTCAAACCAACCAATCAAATTGCACCCTCATACCACTCCCTACAACTATAAATAGGGGTCCTCATTATTCTCAGAAGGAGGGTTTTTCAAGAACAAGAAGCAAGAAGAGAACTTGTGGATCAAAGACCGCAAATTCTCTACAAAGCTACAAAGTTCAAGTAATCAAATTCAAGTTCAAGTTCAAGATCAACAACGAAGAAAAATATCAAGAAGATCAAGATCAAGTTACTTGTTCATATTTACTATTCGTCATAACCATACAAGTGTTTGTAACGAATAATTCAAATCTAAATTTGATGACGAAGATTCAAGATCAGGCTATTCAAGCCCTTGACTCTAAATCAAATTAAAGTTCAACATGTTCCATATTATTTGAAGAATCAGAGGATTATCATAGAGATTGTAACACGCACTACATTTTGAAATCAAATATTACATTTTGTTACTCCAATTTTTTGGTCCTGATTATTTATTTTTCTCGGCTAAAAAATTTATTGTTTACAGAGGGTCTTTCGGAAACATCATTTCTATCTCCATGAGGTAGTAGTAAGGTCTACGTACATCCTTCCCTCCCCAGACTCCATTTGTGGAATTTCACTGGTATGTTGTTGTTTTGTATCTCTTTCAAATCTTCGTCCTAGTTAAACGTTATATTATAATTATTATAAATGTGAATCTCATGAATTAAGGTCTTTCGAAACAAAAAAAATGAAAGAAGAACGGAATAATTTAAGAAAAAGAGAAAAGAGAAGAATTGCAACATTGTGCTTCGTCACTGCCATGACAATGAAGAGAGAAAGTGGTGGACTAGAAAAAAAATAGTCTAAAAACTAGGAAAGAATTTGGATTACATTATAATTAGGATTCAAATTATTTTTAATGTTTTTCTACTGGTAACTATAATTTTCTTAAAAAGATTCAAATATTACTTGAAAAAAATTATAGTAATAATCTTTTAAATTACTTGATAGTGTAAAAAATCTTGTACACTGACAATGCACCAAAGTTAATCTCTTTACCAAAAACATTCATCCCACTGAGGCAAACGTTCTCGCTCTAATGGGAACATGTGACTTATATATATATATATATATATATATATATATATATATATATATATATATATATATATATATATATATATATATATTTGGACACGTGCATTACAGTTGTATCACTAGTTATTTATTGAAAATGTGACATAATGGACCCCACAAGATTATTGAAATGTGCTTTCGCTTAATAAAAGATAAATTAATAAAATAAAAGTTTCATGAATATAAATTTGCTAGCGACTTGACAGTTGAGCTCAAAATAAGTCACTACAATTTATGACAAAGTGACACCACTATCACCATTGCAACACACATGATCATATATATACAATGCAAATAAAAAAGAAATCAACAAAAATGAATCGAGAGTGACAATTGTATAAAAAGTAATAATATTCTAAATTATAGATCATAATTAGGTATGATTTTGAATAATAATAATAATAATAATAATAATAATAATAATAATAATAATAATAATAATAATAATAATAATAATAATAATAATAATAAATAATAATGGAGAAAGAAAGATAAGTGCAAATGATATCTGTTGTTTCAATTTGATAACTTGTGCAATCTAAAAAGAATAATAACATAAATCAATTAGCAAAGAATTCAATAAGAGCGTAAATAATCAAATCCAAAGAACAAAAAATAAAGCGTCAAAAAACAAATACGTTTTAATCTTTAAATCAAGAATACACACATTTATAAAAAAAATAATTAAAAATCATGTAGGCAGCAGGTGGTAGATTTTAAATGGTTGTTATTAACTAATCCACTGGGCTCTTCATTGTACTCGTATAAGTTAGTACTCTTCATTAGAACTCTTCATTGGCACAATAACTAATAAGAAGACAAATTACGTGTCATTTAACAAAATTCTTGTAATTGTGGTTGTAATTGAAATAATTAAGAGGTGTAATTAAGGGAATTAAGAGATTGACTTTTGGAATTTTTGATACATATCATAATAATTTTAAAATGAGAATTTTTTTTTTTAAAATGAGAGAAAAGATAAATAGTCTCTTAGGTCGTCACTTTGTCTATATCTTGTTGTATATTATATACAGATTTAGATTGTTATATTAAACTGAAGGAGAATAATGAAAATAATAAGAAAAAATATATTAAAAAAAACTGTAACTAATTTAATTTATACAACAACAACAACCCAGTGTAATCCCACAATGTGGGGTCTGGGGAGGTTAAATTGTACGCAAACCTTACTTCTACCAAGGTAAGACGACTGTTTTCGGGAGACCCTCGGCTCAACAAAGCATAAAAAGACGTTAGATAAGGCTAAAAAGTGAAGAGGTCAATAAGTTCAAAGCTATATGATACGGTACATAACGGGGACGCTACAAATAAAATAGAGTAATCAAAGTTCGGAAAATACAGAAAGTACGAAAAGTAATAGATAATAGCAGACATCAGAAAATAAGAAATTAAAAGTATGCTAAAGCGTCTACTAATACGATAGACTACCGTGACTATGTACTAGCCTTCTACCCTAATGAGGGTCCTCCATACCCTTTTATCTAAGGTCATGTCCTCGGTCAGCTGCAGCTGCGCCATATCCTGTTTAATCACCTATCCTCAATATTTCTTCGCCCTACCCCTACCTCTTTTGAAACCATCCACGGCCAACCTCTCACACCTCCGCACTAGGGCATCTAAGTCTCTCCTCTTCACATGCCCAAACCATCTTAGTCGCATTTCCCGCATCTTGTCTTCCACCGAGGCCACTCCTACCTTGTTCTGAATAGCCTCGTTCCTAATTCTTTCGCTCATGGTATGCCCATACATCCATCTCAACATTTTTATCTCGACAACTTTTATATTTTGAACGTGGGAGACTTTAATTTGCCAACACTCTGCCCCATATAACATGGTCAGTCTAACCACCACTTTGTAGAACTTGCCCTTAAGTTATGGTGGCACCCTCTTGTCACATACAACACCAGAAAAGAGCCTCCATTTCATCCACCTTGACCCAATACGGTGTGTGACATCCTCGTTAATCTCCCCACTTTCTTCCATGATAGACCCAAGGTACTTGAAATTACTTTTCTTTTGGATGACCTGGTCTCCAAGCCTAACTTCCGCGCCAGCCTCCTTAGGTGTCTCACTAAACTTGCACTCTAAGTACTCTATCTTGGTCCTACTCAGCTTAAACACTTTAGACTCCAGGGTAGGTCTCCAATCCTCTAGCTTAGCATTAACTCTACTACGAGTCTAATCGATCAGAATTATGTCGTCCGCGAAAAGCATATACCATGGCAACTCACCTTGAATTTGTCGTGTTAATCCATTCATCACCAAGACATATAAAAATGGACTGAGAGCTGATCTTTGATGCAACCCCATCACAACTAGGAAGTGCTCTGATCCCTTTCTACTGTCCTTACCCTAGTTTTGTCACCCTCATACATGTCCTAGATCACCCTAATGTATACCACCGGTACATCTTTAGCCTCCAGACATCTCCATAGTATCTCTCGTGGAACTTTATCGTAAGCCTTTTCTAGGTCAATGAATACCATATGCAAGTTCCTCTTCCTCTCCCTATACTGCTCCACCAGTCTCCTCATAAGATGGATGGCTTCTGTAGTTGAGCGTTCTGGCATAAATCTGAAATGGTTCTCTGAAATAGACACTCCTCTCCTTACCCTCATCTCCACCACTCTTTCTCATACTTTCATAGTATGACTTAGAAGTTTGATACCTCTATAATTATTGCAGCTCTGAATATCCCCCTTGTTCTTATATAGGGGGATCATTATGCTCGACCTCCATTCTTCGGGCATCATTACTGTCTTAAGGATGATATTAAATATCCTAGTCAGCCACTCCAAACCTACCGAGCTCGCACTCTTCTAAAATTCCACAGGAACCTCATTGGGTCCGGTCGCTCTACCCCAGCGCATCCTATGAACAACATTCTTAACCTCCTCAACCGTAATACTCTTGTAATACCCAAAATCGCGATGCCTCCCTGTATGTTTCAAATCTTCTAATATAATCTCTGTCCCCTTCTTCATTCAAGAGTTTATGGAAGTAGGATTGTCATCTCTATTTAATGAGAGTCTCGTCTACCAATACTTTTCCATGCTCGTCCTTAATGCACTTCACTTTCTCCACATCGCATGCCCTTCTCTCCCACGCCCTATCTAGCCTGAACAATTTCCTATCCCCGTCTTTCTCTTCAAGTTCAGCATAAAGGCGTTTGAAAGCTACCATTTTTGCCATCAAAACCGCCGACTTTGCCTCCTTCCTCGCTATCTTATAAAGTTCCCCATTCGTCCATTTCTCCACCTCATACTTGCTTTCTATCAACTTCGCATACACCATTTTATTTGCTTCTACCTTTATTTACACTTCTCCATTCCACCACCAGTCCCCTCGATGCCGACTATGACTATCTGTCGAGACTCCCAACACTTCCCTTGCTACATCCCTAATACAACTAGCCGTTCTAACCCACATACTGGTCGCATCCCCACTACTATCCCCACTATTACTCCAGGCCCCCATATCCTTCAATTTATCTCCCATCTCTAAGGCACTAGCCGTGGTCAAACTTCCCCATTTGATCCTAAGTCGGTCATCCCCGACCCTCTTCTTCCTCATCATTTTGATCCCTAAATCCATCACTAAGAACTTATGTCCGATTGTTAGGTTATCAATCAGAATGACCGTACAGTCTTTGCACAGACCTTTATCGTCCTTCCTAAGGAGTAGAAAATCTATCTGGGTATTAGCCACCGAACTACAGAAGGTTACAAATAGTCCTCCTTCTTTGGAAAACTCGAATTGGCTATCACCAGCTTGCAAAGTCCAAAAGTGAGACTCCACCTCCATTTCTGTCCCCGAAGCCAAAGCCTCCATGCACGTCGTCATACCCTCCCAAAATAGACCCGATGTGCCCATTGAAATTCCCTCCCACGAAAAGCTTCTCAGTAGGCGGTATCCCTCCCACTAATTCATCCAAATCCTCCCAAAAACGCCTCTTAACCTCCTCGTCTAAGCCCGTTTGTGGTACATAAGCACTAATAATACTCAACGTGATCCTTCAATGACCACCTTAATCGACATCATCCTATCATTGACTCTCCTAACCTCCACCACCTGATCCTTTAAATCGCTATCTACTAAAATGCCTACCCCATTCTTATACTTTGATCTACTAGAGAACCAAATTTTATACCCGTCTACCTCCTTAGATTTAAAACCTACCCATTTGGTATCTTGGACACAGTCCATATTAATCTTACTCTTCTTAAGAGTCTTAACTATTTCTATGGATTTTCCCGTTAATGTCCCAATATTACAAGAATCTACTCTCAGTCTAAACGCTCCTTTAACCCATTTATCCCTCCTTACCCTCATCTCCATCCCCGTCCCTAAGCTCCTAGTCTACCATCACTATCCAAAGACACGAACACGTGTAAGAACTACTAAATTATTCTAAGGTCTAAAGTCAGCAAAATATAATTACAAGTGTAAGAAATAAAGAATAGATATGGGAAGATATGGAAATCAGAAACCGAAGGTACCAACTCCAGTTGAAATGAACCTGATTATCGCTGGAAAACACTATTCACTTTGGAAATACTGTTCACGTTGGGGTTACCGTTCAGGTCAGCTTACCAACAAGATCCTTTCCCTCTTAGAAAATTTATCGAACAGATGGGGTGCATTCAAAACAACCCCAAACCTAACAAGCTAGAAACTGCAGAGGAAACAAATACTCCTATTCTTGCAAATATCAAAGATAAAATAGAACAAAGCAAAAGCCACTGGAGGAGAAGAGAAGAAAGAGCCGTTTAAAAAAAAACTTGATTACAGTAGCTGCTCGCCGGAAACCCCCAAAACTCGCTGAAATTTTGCCGATAAAGTTATTTCTGGTCAAATCAAGATATTTCAGTTCAGGAAGCTCACCAAACTCAATGGAAGACTACCCACTAACAGATTTTGAGCTAAATTGAGATGGACAAGAGATTTACAACCAGATAACTCCCGCATCGGAATCATCGAGATAATGTTTGACAACTTTCTAGATATTTTTATCTTTCAATTTTTGACTAGCGTTGTATGTGTATCCCATGCGAATTAGTACAAATATATACTTTGAAAATATTATAATAAATGTATGATAAGTTGGAATATAATCCTTTATTGAAAACGAATACACCCTGAGAAATCCTTACAAAGTGTAAAATATGGCTCACTTAGATGTCTTATTTGGTGCATGTGTGATATGGTTGTATCTTAATATTCCTAAAAAAATTGTGCTAGCATATTTTCAAGATTCGATATTTTGATTGATTGAAATTAGTTTGAAAGATTATAATCCTAAATTAAGCCTAAATAAATACAAATGATCAATCTAGCATGCATCATTGAACTTCAAAAGACTCAACAACAGTACATAATTGGGGTAAAATGCATGAGATCTTATATTTTCTGTTTAACGAGTCAATAGTTGATTGTTTTACAAAATACTTAACACTTGATGAGTAAATACTTTTTTAAAAGTTTACCTGTGTAATATAAATTTGAAAGACAGCTTTAATATCTTGTATACAAAATAGGAGGAGTTTTTGGCCAAAACATTCTTAAACTATACCCCAAACTTAAATTACATCCTTAAAATATATTTTTTGATAGAAAACATCCTCCAAGTATTTAAAAGTTAACAATTTTCATCCTTTAGTTAGATACTGTCAAAAAATTAAGGAATCCTACAAAAACATGTGCAATTCATGTGAACAAAAAGGTTTTTTGCATAATTCCTTACCTTCTATAAAAAGTTCCTCAAAACAAATATTAAAAATGGCGGACACCATTGCTTGTTGAAACAAAAAATATTCGGAAGGTGTGAGGATATGTGATCTGTTTTTCTTCTCTTTTACCAACGAAAAAAAGCTGAAGCTTAATTATCTTCAACTTTCTTAAAGTCAAATTGTAGTTAGATCAATAATATTTTGGTGCAATCTGATATTAAGGTGATCAAAATTTTATTTAGGTCTCACATTCGAGTTTTTAATCAAAATTCTAATTATGTCTCGCATTTGAGTTTCATTCTCCATTATTAGAAGTCGAAGTCTGTAAACATTAGAATTATATTAGATTTAAATTCGTAGATTAATTTAGACTATATTAAATTCAAGAAAATAGTTCAAATGATGTGGTAATCCAAGTCAAATAAATGATCCACTAAAAGCACACCATGTGTCAAAGTTATGTGGCAATCCAAACCAAATTAAATAAGCCACTAAAATCACACCACGTGTCAAAGTTATATGGCAATCCAAGTCAAATTAAATAAGTCATTAGAATCATGTCATGTGCAAAAATTATGTGACAATTCAAGTCAAATTAAATAATCTACTAAAATCATGCCACGTGTCGAAGTTATGTGGCAATCTAAGTCAAATTAAATGAGCCACTAGAATAATATCACGTGTATATGTGACATGTTCTGAGCAATCAAATTAAACTTCTCCACCAAAGAAATCTTATTGGTCAGTTCAAACCAACCAATCAAATCAAACCCGCATACCACTCCCTACAACTATAAATAGGGTCCTCATTATTCTCATAGGGGTTTTTTTAAAATAAAAGAACAAGAAGCAAGAAGAGAGCTCGTGGATCAAAGGCCACAAATTTTCTACAAAGCTACAAATTTCATGTAATCAAATTCAAGCCCAAGTTCAAGATCAAGAACGAAGAAAAATATCAAGAAGTTTAAGATCAAGTTACTTGTTCATATTTATTATTCGTCATAACCATATAAGTGTTTGTGATGAATAATTCAAATCCAAATTTGAAGACGAAGATTCAAGATCAAGCTATTCAAGCCCTTGACTCTAAATCAAATTCAAGTTTAACATATTCCATATTATTTGAAGAATCAGGATTATCATAGAGATTGTAACACGCACTATATTTTGAAATCAAATATTACTCTTTGTTACTCTAATTTTCTAGTCTTGATTATTTATTTTTCTCGCCTCAAAAATTTGCTGTTCATAAATTTTTGCACGCCCAGTGGGACAATCTCTACCTCTCATCTCTTTACACCGATCATCAAACTTCAAGAATACTTAAATGACATCTAAGAAGTTTGACTCCAGGACTAGTGTTGCTAAGGCTACTGATTTCAAGTTTTCCTCTAAGGTGGAGAACATACTGGATGCTACTATGGAAAGCTTGGGACCCAACACTAGGAACATAGCAAACTTGCTAGGACAATAAGCACTTTAAGTACCGTCTGCATCAGTTCCTATTTTTTATCTTCCATCCTCAAAAGGGGAAAGATTCTTTTCGAATGAATTGGAAGAAGGAGAGAATATAGCTGATATTGTTGAAAAGAAGTTGGCTCGACTTAGTCCTTTTAATACAAGGAATTATACTAATAAATATAAAGATGATGTCTTGATCACTAGATCTACCCAAGTCACTCCACATAACTTATTTCAAACAAATTTCAATTTAAGGGAAAATCTGTGCTTTACTCCATCATCCATAACGTCTATCCAAGCGATGATGACTAACGCCTCAACTGTTGAAGAACACCTGGCGAATTTGACAAAGACAATTGAAGGTCTAACAAAATATGTGTAAGATCAGAATAATTGAATTGACAAATTGATGGACAGAGTTGAAAATATTATGGAGGGAGACTCAAGTCATGCACTTGGAAAACGTCCCATGATACAAGAAAAGGGAGATTCAGTTACAAAGCAAATAAATATGGGTGATGAGCTGTAAGTATCAGCTGAAAGAGGGATTCCCATTCATCAACTGAAGGGTTTCATTATGGGAACTATCAAAGATAAGTATGACGTGTCTTCAAAGTCATCATTTACGTATGAAAAGCCATACACTTCAAGAATCGATGTTTTGAAGATGCCTGTAGGTTATCAACCTCCAAAATTTCAACAATTTAATGGAAACGGAAATCCAAAGCAACACATTGCCTATTTTGTTGAAACTTGCAATAAAGCTAGAACATATGGAGATTATTTGGTGAAACAATTTGTGCACTCCTTATAAGAAAATGCCTTTGACTGGTATACGGATCTCAAGGCTAGCTCTATTTATAGTTGGAAACAACTTGAACATGAATTAGTTAATCATTTCTATAGCATAAGGCATACTATGAGCATGGTTGAACTCATAAATACACATTAATGGGAAGATGAACAAGTCATCGAGTTCATCAACCAATGGAGAAATGCAAGTCTCAATTGTAAGGATAGGCTTAGTGAAACTTCCGGAATAGAAATATTTATTCAAGGAATACGTTAGAGACTTCGTTATATCCTATAGGGTATTAAACCCAAATTATTTAAGGAACTAGCCACATATACTGATGATATGGAGTTGAGCATGTCTGCAAACGGAATTGAAGGACCACTTATTTATAAGCTTTGCAAGGGAAAAGACAAAATACAGGTAAAGAAAGGAGGAAAATCGGTACCTTAGTTTGGAAATAAGGAGTAGATGAATGTCAATGTCGTGCCTTTGAAAGTGGATACAAATCTAAGAAAGAATCAAAGGGTGAAGACCACGACTTTTTAGAATAACGCTAGTAGAAAGCTGACTTTGAAGGAAATACAGGTAAAAGATTATCCTTTCTTGGACTCAGATGTTCCAAAAAAAATTGAAGAGCTTCTGGCATTAAAACTCTTTGACCTACCTGAAATGAAGTGTCCAAATGAGGCTGGAAGGACTAATGATCCAAATTACTACAAATATAACTGTTTGATGGGCCATCCTATTGAAAAATATTTTATCTTTAAGGAAAAGATCATGGACTTGTCCCATGAAGGAAAGATATTGCTTGAAGACGAGAAGGAAAGTTCAAATCAAGTTTCTGTCACTTGGGGTTCATTCAACCCCATAGTTTTTTACAACTTTGTTGAAATACATGAAGGTGGTGATGTCCTAACCACATCACCACCAAAAATGATTAAATATGGTGACTTTAAACCAATAGATATTAACGCATCATTGCTCATTCCTTTGACGAATAAAGTAATAGGGGAAGATAAACTGCTAGAGGAAAACCAATTTTGCGATGCTTATACTGATGATGATGGATGGATTTTAGTGAAACGACGAACACGTTGTAAAAAAAGCTTGCAAAGAGAGCCAAGTAAACAGTGACAAGATCAAAGATGAAGAAACTACCTAAAACTCAAAGGGTAAAGAAGAATGTGAAGAAGTCAAGAGTTTGGAGGAATTACTATCAAAAGCAACGTTCTCCGGTCACATTAGAGGAATTCTTTCCAAGTTGGTTCCATGAAAATATTTCTCATTAGGACACCAAGGCCTCGTGTTGTAACATTGATAAAGAAGAGATAATAGGAGAAGGCTCATCACCATCATTACTTCTATCATATGAAGGCCCTATCAAGTCTCACTCTGAAGAAGTGGACACTTGTGATGTGAAGTTTACATTTACTAATGATGATCTTTTATTGGGTGAATTGTTGCATAATCGTCCTTTATATATGGTAGGTTTTGTGTGTGGACATAAAATAAATAGGATCATGGTTGATGATGGATCTGGGGTCAATATCTTTCCTATTCGTACTGTGAAAGAACTTGGAATCCCGATAAATGAACTGTAAGAAAGTTGTCTAATGATTCAAGTATTTAACCAAGAGGCGCAGAAAGCCATTGGTGCTATCAAATTAGATATAACGATAGGCGATATGTGTTCGAGTGCATGGATGCATGTTATTGACTCAAAGACCTCGTATAATATATTGTTAGGAAGGTTATGGATACATGAGAATAAAGTGGTATCGTCCACCTACCATCATTGTTTCAAATACTTCGAAAAAGGGGTTCAAAAGAAGGTAGTTGCTGATGATGAACCATATACCAGACAAAATTGCACTTTGCTGATGCAAAATTCTACTTAAAGAATCATGTTTCAAAATAAGTCAAAGTTTATAACGTAGGGTACAATCCCAATAGTGCTTTTAAAGTAGGGAAGCTTCCAAATAAAGTTATTGAAAAGTCAAATCATGGCCTAAAACTAACTCAAAGGATGATGATAGAGAGAGGGTATATTGTCAAGCAATCGCGCGAAGGCTTGGGTTACAAACAACCGTCGCTAGTTTGAATCTCTATAAAAAGGATGAGAATCTACATTACCCTTGTGGAAGAACCTATGATGTTCAACAAGAAGCCTTTTATGTTTGATTGACTTGGTGGCATGACTCCTAACATTTCTATATTTGATCGTCTAACTGAATCAACTCCAAAAATGTCAGTGTTTGATCGGTTAGGATCAATGAAGAAGAAATACAAGCGCCAAAGAAATTATAAAACAATGAAAGAATGGGTACATGCTCGAGAGTATAATTCACATAAGAATTGCCCCAGTTTGATTCCTTCTAGAATGAGGCGAGAAACAAAACTTGTAGTTTCATATGGACATGTACTGAGAGAAAGAACTCATACCATAGTTCACGCTAGGGAGCGAGATGAAGATGAAGAAAGTGTGGGATCATTTAATCACATCACAATTTGTGACGAGGAAAGTACTTCACTATATGCAAAAATTGAGGATGGGTTTGTTGATATTCATGCATGCCATCACATATCTTTTAACAATGGTGATCCTCAAGAAGATGAGGATGCTGAAGATACGCCACCTGAACTCGAGAAAGGGACAAAGAATATTATTGATGCATTGAAGGAAGTAAATCTTGGGGTTGATGATGATATAAGGCCTACATATGTAAGTGCTTCACTGGATGATGATGAAGACAAAAAATATATTGAGCTACTTATGGAATTTAGAGATGTATTTTCTTGGAGTTACAAAGAGATACTGGGATTAGACCTAGAGTTGAAGTTCATCGTCTTGTTGTGAAATGAGGCACTCATCCTGCTAAACAAGCTCAACGTTGCTTTAGACCTAAATTGGTTCCTTTGATCGAAACTGAAGTTAACAGGCTCATTGAAGCAGGTTTCATTCGTGAAGTCAAATATCGTACATAGATTTCAAGCATTGCACCTGTAAGAAAGAAGAATGGCCAAATACGAGTTTGTGTTGACTTTAGAGATCTTAATAATGCATGCCCTAAGGATGAATTTCCTCTTTCAATCCCTGAGCTTATGATTGATGCCACAACTGTATGTGAGACAATGTCTTTCATGGATGGTTTAACTGGATACAATCAAATTTTCATGGCACCAAGGGATGAATAACTTACTACATTTCGCACTCCTAAAGGTATATATTGCTACAAAGTAATACCTTTTGGTTTAAAAAATGATGGGGATACTTATCAATGAGCCATGCAGAATATCTTTGATGACAAACTTCATAAAACCGTTGAATGCTATGTTGATGACTTAGTGGTGAAATCAAGGAAGAGTTATGACTACTTGCAAGATTTGAGAATGGTGTTCAAACGACTTCGAAGATACCAACTCAAAATGAACCCTTTAAAATGTCCCTTTGGAGTTACTTCGGGAATGTTTCTCGGTTTTATTATTCAACATCAAAGAATCAAGATTGACCAAGATAAGATAGATGTTATTTTGAAGATACCTGAGTCAAAAAATATTCATGAGTTAAAATGCTTACAAGGAAAATTAGCATACCTTAGGAGGTTTATCTCAAATCTGGCTGGGAGATGTCAACCATTCAGTTTCCTTATGAAGAAAGATGTTTCTTTTGAATGGGACCAAGCTTATACCAATGCTTTCGAGAACATAAAGTCTTATCTGATGAAGCCTCCAGTACTTGTAGCTCCTATACCTGGAAAAATATTGATTTTATACATTACAGCACAGAAAAGGTCAGTAGGAGCACTTTTCGCACAAGAAAATAATGAAGGAAAAGAAAATGCCTTGTATAACTTGAGTAGAATGATGAAACAAAACGAGATCAAGTATTTACCTATTGAGAAGTTATGTCTTCCACTCGTATTCTCAATTCAGAAGATGAAGCATTACTTCCAAGCTCATATTGTACAATTTATCTCTAAAGCAAATCCTACCAAGTTTGTCATGTCCAAGCCTGTCTTAATTGATCGACTAGCAAGGTGGTACCTCTAATTTTAATAATTTGAAATTGTGTATATATCTTAGAAGGCAGTAAAAGGACAAGTGCTAGCAGATTTCTTATCCAATCATCCAATTCTGAATGATTGGGAGTTATCAGATGAATTACCTGATGAAGACGCAATGCTAGTGGAAATTTAGCCACCTTGAAAGATGTATTTTGATGGTGCTACACATCGTGAAGGAGCCGGTGCTAGAGTGGTATTTGTCACTTCCCATGGAGAAGTTTTGTCGTACTCCTTCACTCTAACATAACACTGCTCCAATAACGTTAGTGAATATCAAGCACCTTAAAAGATGTATTTTGATGGTGCTGCACATCGTGAAGGAGCTGGTGCTGGATTGGTATTTTTCACTTCCCATGGAGAAGTTTTGTCATACTCCTTCACTCTAACACAATACTGCTCCAATAACGTTGCTGAATATCAAGCACTCTTACTTGGGCTTGAAATGACCGTTGATATGAAACAATTGCAACTACAAGTTTTTGGGGATTCCAAGTTGGTGATAAATCAAGTCTTGGGTTATTATGAATTAAAGAAGCCTGATTTACTCCCATACAACAATTATGCTCAAAAGATGATAGGTTGGCTTGGAGAGGTGACTATTCAACATGTCCCTAGAAAGAAAAATAAGAAGGCTGATGTGTTGACAGCTTTAGCTTCTGCATTAGTATCACCTGATGAAATACAAGTTGTGGTTTGCCAAATATGGATAACTCCGCCTCTAGATGAGCATGAAGAAGATATTTGACAAGTTATCGCCACTTCGGAGGCTGAAATTGAAGATTGGCGACAACCAAATATAGATTACTTGTGTTATGGAATATTACTAGAAAATCTTTGAAGAAGGATAGAAATTCGATGATGAGCCTCTCTTTTTCTTTATTATAAAAATATACTTTAAAGGCGGTCGTTAGATGGAGTTCTTTTATGATATTTGGGGGTAGATGAATCTATTCAATCTATGCAAGAAACATATTCTGGAGTATGTGGAGTGCACAATCTGGGCCAAAACTTTACTTTCACATAAAAAGGATGGGATATTACTAGCAAACCATGATGAAAAATTATCTGGATTACGTCTGAAGATGTAAAGCTTGCCAATTCCATGCGAATTTTATACATCAATCCCCAAAAGTATTGCACCCAACTATTGTCTCATGGCCATTTGAAGCTTGGGGTTTGGATATTGTTGGACCATTTTCTAAGTCCTCTAGTGGACATTTGTACATCCTGGCTGCAACTGACTACTTCTCAAAATGGGCAGAAGTTGTTTCTCTTACAGAAGTGAAGAAAGAGAATGTCACTAACTTCATTTGAGTCAATATTATTTACTATTTTTCTATTCCTCGATACATATTGACAGATAATAGCAAGTCATTTGATAATAATTTAATGACGAAGATACGTGAACTTTTTTTCTTCAAGCAACACAATTCTTCTATGTATTAGGCGGCTGCTAATGGTCTCGCTGAAGCATTTAACAAGACACTCTGCAACTTCTTGAAGAAAGTTGTTTCCAAGTCTAAGAGAAATTGACATGAAAGAATGGAAGAGGCTCTTTGGGCATATAGGACTATGTATCACATGCCAACACAAGCGACTCCCTATTCTGTTGTTTATGGAGTTGAAACAGTCCTTCCACTTGAGCGTCAAATATTATCATTGCGCCTTGCCATTCAAGAAGGACTTACTAATGAAGAAAATGCTCGGTTACGCCTTGAAGAATTGGAGGCTCTTGATGAAAAAAGACTAGAGTCCCAACAAAGTCTGAAATATTGTCAAGCTCATCTAGCTCAATCTTTTAATAAGAAGGTTCTTCTTAGATACTTCTAAGTGGGTGATCAAGTTTTTATTGTAAGAAGTCCTATTATTAATTCTCTTCGGTCTGGAAAAAGTTCTCCGCTAAATGGGATGGATCATATGTGATACAAGAAGTATACTCAAGTGGCGCTTACAAACTGGGTGACTCAGAAGGATTGCGCATTGGCCCCATTAATGGAAAGTTCATAAAAGAGATACTATCCTTGAAGAAAAGAAACACGTTCTTTAAGGAATGAGTATAAACTACATGATACTACTGGCCCGCAAGAGTATAAATCATGCATGATATAAAAAAATATCCGCTAGGTTGAAAATCTTGAAAGAGTGGGCCTAGGCAAAAATTAGGACACAAAAAAAATTTTAAAAAAATCACTCTTTCAGAATAACATTATGACTTGATCCTCTTCACTGAGGTACGTAGGCACTTGGAATTATATTCTGAGTTCAGTCGCATGAATATCCAAAAAAATACATAGTCTCTCTTGACACTCTTCGCCGAGGTTCATAGTGCTTAGAGTTACATTCTAAGTTTAGTCTCATAAGTTCAAAAGAAATGGAGCACACTATTATTTGAGCATCACAATGTTCTTGTAGATTGTCATATATAACGTGTGAATTAGAAAAGGCCAATCAAGACAGAATTTGAATTGACTTCAAAGAAATATTTGTACAAATATGTAAAGCTTTTAGCTGTGATTATTGTACACAATATAGTTCTATGAATCTTCTTTTTGGCTTTTCTACGCTGAGATATGAGTATTTTTAATAAGATCATGTGAATATGAATCTGTCAGCTTTCCTGCATGCGCAGTTCATTTTTGAAGTTTGTTTAGAATGATCCTGAGTGACTTGAGCTATAAATTTTGGATATATTTTAGATTAAGAAGTTTGATTTTTGATAAATTAAGTCTCTCCTGGCTTTGGTTCTCTCATACAATGATATATCCCTTGTACTATCGAAACACACAAGGTGATAAACAATGATGTTTAGGGGAAAGTCCAAGCTTAATGTGATTATGTCAATGCATCAATATGAGTAAATAACTCTTGAAGATGAAACATAAAAGAAATACTTAAAGAAATGAGTAATATAATGCAATCAAAAGGATTTCTAAAAGAGTGACAACTAATCAATCAGAATACTCCAAAAAAATAGTTCATAATAAGCTAGTCTAAACCTGGCTTATAATTAGCTAAGTCTTGAAGAGAAATATCTAAAACTCTCATATTCTCTTCCACATCATTTGAGGCATTCGCGGTAGCTAGGAAAACATCAGCATATTTGTTGTACTCTTGTTTAGTTGCTAAGACTTTAGATTCGACATCTTCGACTTATTTTGGGCAGCATCTAGAAGGGCTTTAAACTCCTTCACCTTTTTCCTCGCCTCCTTAAGGGATTGACAGACGTCAGATAATTTTTTGAATTTTTCATTATTTTCATTCAAGACAAGATCAAGTTGTTTCTTGGCATTTAGATATGGCTCGAATTCTTCAATTTTCAGGGGTTTATTAGCAAGGGATGATCGTGCTTGGTTATAGGAGGTGGCAAGTTCAAAGAGAGACTCCAATAAGTTTTTCAAAGGAGAAATATCCACACACATTTCATCTACATCCTTAAGAATTACTTGAACCTCATCCTTAAGAGAAGAAACACGTTCTGCAGTGAGATCAGCGTGTTTAGAATGAATCTTACTCCAAGCTCCCTCGACAAAATTCATTCGAAGTTCTGAGATGACTTGCTTTCCATTGAAAATGGACACGGACATTGCTGATTTCTTATAGGGAGGATATTCTACATTTGAGGTAGTTCTTTCATGTGGGATAAAATTAGTCTCTCGCTCCGATTTGGGTGATAAAATTAATTTTCTTGAAATTGCCCCCTCTACAGATTCATTACTATCTTCTAGCTTGCTTTGGTAAGATGTGTCCAACTAACATCGTCTTCCTGCAAAAAATATTAATAATAAAAAAGAAAAAATAATATATATACATATATATATATATATATAGATATAGATATAGATATAAAAGAAGAAATATCATAGTTAGTAGAATCATGTGGTATCATGGAATGAAAAAAAAAATTATTACCTCTTTAATAGCTGTCAAAGTTCTTGAAGAACTAACATTGTTGTTGAAAATCTCTACCAGATGTGAACTAGCATCATTTGGCGTGTCGGAAGGTAGTTTCAATTACTTCAAACAACGATCACTATGGGTTCTACTACTTTCATCTTGAGATGACCATTTGTGAGAGGTTCGTTGAATTTGAGTTGAATACTTTTCTTTCTGAACTTCTTCAAGGGAAGATCCCTTGATCTTGTCTAGAACAACAACTTTAGACTTCAAAATAGGAGGTTGTCTCACAATTAAGACCTCCTCATCTTGCTTTTTAGTATCCAGACCAACAACACTTACCAAGGACTGTATATAATTTTCAAGAAAATTTCAATGCACCTTTTCCCACAAAGATTTGTAATTGAGCGAAAAGAATCTCTTCAAGTTGGACCCAATAGGAGAAAATATTGCTCTTGCCCTAGATTTTTTCAGCACACAAATCCGTGCAAGCCTTAAACCCTCGACTAACGAAGCTTCACGAAAATCTCAATCTAATCAACCAGAAATATCTTGAAAAAAGCCAAATTGATGACTGAATCTATGGGGACTATAAGGCTCCACAATAAATATATTTTCGTCCCTTAAAGTGATATAGTTTGAGCGGAGGCTCATAAAGAAATTCGATTAAAATTCTTTTTCAGTGTTGTCATCGCGGTAGTGGTAAGCATTAGGCCTTTTGATCAATGTTGCATCCTAGGCAATAGTTCTCCCTTCATGTATATGCTTTCTTGCATCCTCTTTTTCAAAATATCTGGCTACACCTTCACCAGAAAATAAAGCCTTAAGAGGATCAGGCGATCCACCTGCTAATGGGTAATAAGTTTTGAAGTAATAGGCCAACCAACCATACACGTAATGAATTAAAAATAAGTTTGGACGAGATCAAGTCATGAGCATCTTAAAATTGTGTTTAGACCTCTGTAAATCCTGGCTAAGACTTGAACTATAAGGCTAAATCTTCGTCCACATCCTAAATGACAGACGATTCTGAAGATGTCTAGACGAATAAAGCCATCCTCCTTCATAGGAAGCACAAATACGCACAACCAACAAGATAAAAAAGTTACTAAGTATGTTTTATTTTTCTTGTGACTTTTAAATTCTAACTTGTGAAATAAAGCTTCTTCAACAGAAGATCAATTAACAGACTCACCAATTACGCCGGTTGGGTTATGTGATGACTTGAGATGGGCGGACTTGTTTTCCCTTCTTAGTGAGGGTTGTCCATATTTTGTATCTTTCTTACACCAAAACTCTACCCATCTTTCCACAGAAACATTCAGGTCATGATTATTCTCTACTTGGATTTGATAAAAGGCATCAAATAAATACTCAGAAGAGTGAGAGAGAAACCTCTTTCCCTTAACAAATGTACCTAAAAGTTCTGCAATATTTGACACGAATTTCTCTTAAAGACTTCCTATTATGGGTAGACCATCAATCATGTATAAATCCCAAAGTGATATAGATAGTTCTCCAACAGAGGTAAGCAGAGTATTTGTAACAGGACACCAAGCTTCATAGAAGGCTTGCAAGATATTAGGGTTACAATCATAAGTAAAAAGTGAACCATACACAGCATCATATATTTTTGCATTCTTCAAAGTCTGGCGATTCCTACTAAGGATATCTTCAGCCCACTCCCAATAGTCTGGAATGTAGTGAAACTCTCCATCAAGTGTGAAAATGGCATCCCATCAAATCTCTCCATTTATGATTCGTCTCCCCAAACAGGGTAAAGAAGTTGTAATATTTTTGGTACGATGATTAGGAGTGCAAAGTAACCATGTCTTGGGAGGATGACTGTTATATTCAAGAGTCCAATAATCTAAACCAGAAAGTTCCCCCAAATATGGCCACGGACAGCATATTGGCCAGCTAATAGCGTACCTACAAGCAATTTGGTCTCCACCTCACTGTCCTTATGATCTGATATCACAAGGTATCACAACTCTAAAGAAGAGGAAGTCAAATCTCTAAAGTAAACCATTATTCAATCTGTAAAAAAACATATTTTCTTAGCGCTTAAATTAGTAATTCAATAATCATGGTCAAATTTCAATAATGAACTATTATATTCTTTAAGCATGAACTATGCCTAATCTAAATGGTGTAAAGTCTTCATCGATCCTGTAAAGTCTTTGCTTTAGATGGTATAAAGTTCTTGGCTCGGACAACATGATACCTTCAACTCAAAACATGTAAAGTATTTTCCTTAGACGGTGTATAATCTTTGGCTTGGACTATGGGATGCCTTTGACTCAGATGGTGTAAAGTCTTTACCACAAATCATATAAATTCTTTGTCTCAGATGTTTTAAAGTCTTTGGCTTGAACTATGTGATGTCTTTGACTTAGAAGGTGTAAAGTCTTTGCCACAAATCATATAAAGTCTTTGTCTCATATGATGTAAAGTCTTTGGCTTGGACTATGTGATGTCTTTGACTTAGATGGTGTAAAATCTTTGCCACAAATCATATAAAGTCTTTACCTCAGATGATGTAAAGTCTTTTGCTTGGACTATGTGATACCTTTGACTCAGACGGTGTAAAGTCTTTGCCATAAATCATGTAAAGTCTTTGCCTCAGACGGTGTAAAGTCTTTGATTTGGACTATGTGATGCCTTTGACTCAGACGGTGTAAAGTCTTTGCCATAAATCATGTAAAGTCTTTGCCTCAGACGGTGTAAAGTCTTTGATTTGGACTATGTGATGCCTTTGACTCAGACGGTGTAAAGTCTTTGCCTCAGACGGTGTAAAGTCTTTGGCTTAGACTATGTGATGCATTTGATTCAATCGATGTAAATTCTTCGTCAAAGATAATGTAAAAATATTGGCTCAAACAATGCAACATCTTTGACTCCAATAGAATAAAAGTTCATTGTATATGAAGTAATATTTTCACTTGCAAAAAAAACAGCCTAAATAAAAAAAATGTACCTCGTATCTTGATGAACTCAAAAGTGTATGCAAAAAGGAGCATCAAAATTGTCAATGCCAATAAAAAAAATAAAAGGAGAGAGTATATTTATAGATAAATAGTGATGGTGAGGGAGTCCTTCTCCCAAAGTAACTATAATTACTTTTTGGGTTAAGACTCTAGTGGAATGGTACAAATGTATTCTCTCCAAATCCTAATTGGTTGTGAAATTGTGAAAAATTGGGCTATCCGTATTCTAAAGGAGTGTTTCTTTTCTGAATTCTAATTGGATGATTCTTATTATTAATAAATTTTGGTTAGCAAATGTCTACCCTTTATTTTGTTGATCTCTATCCTATTCTAATTGTTCAAATCTAGTAAATAATAATAAATAAATAAAAAATTGGCAACGTGATCAAGTTCCGATTAGAGTCTCATTATTTATTCCAACTATGTCACTCTAATTGGAGGAACATATTAATTTAATATGTTCATGGTGCATATTAAATTGCACGACATACTATTATCGTTTAGTTAATACTTCAAGCTCAGTCTTTGTATAAAATACTTTGACAAAACTTGAAATAGGGGGCATTTGTAAATATTAGAATTATATTAGATTTAAATCCGTAAATTAATTTAGATTATATTAAATTCAAGAAAATAGTCTAAATGATGTGGCAATCCAAGTCAAATAAATGATCCACTAAAAGCACACCATGTATCAAAGTTATGTGACAATCCAAGTCAAATTAAATGAGCCACTAAAATTACACCACGTGTCAATTTTATATGGCAATCCAAGTCAAATTAAATGAGTCATTAGAATCATGTCACGTGCCAAAATAATGTGGCAATCCAAGTTAAATTAAATAAACTACTAAAATCATGCCACGTGTCGAAGTTATGTGACAATCTAAGTCAAATTAAATGAGTCACTAGAATAATACCACATGTATATGTGACATGTTCTAACCAATCAAATTAAAGATCTTCACCAAAGAAATCTTATTAGTTAGTTCAAACCAACCAATCAAATCACACCCTCATACCACTCCCTACAACTATAAATAGGGGTCCTCAGTATTTTCAGAGGGACTTTTTTAAAAAAAAAAGAAAAAGAAGCAAGAAGAGAGCTCGTGGATCAAAGACCACAAATTTTCTTACAAAGTTACAAAGTTCAAGTAATCAAATTCAAGCTCAAATTCAAGATCAAGAACGAAAGAAATTATCAATAAGTTCAAGATCAAGTTACTTGTTCATATTTATTATTCGTCATAACTATACAAGTGTTCGTGACAAATAATTCAAATCCAAATTTGAAGACGAAGATACAAGATCAAACTATTCAAGCCCCTGACTCTAAATCAAATTCAAGTTTTACATATTTCATATTATTTGAAGAATCAGAGGATTATCATAGAGATTGTAACACACACTACATTTTGAAATCAAATATTACTCTTTGTTACTCTAATTCTCCGGTCTTGATTTTTTTTCTCGCCTCGAAAATTTGTTGTTTACAAAGTCTCCTACAAACACCGCTTTAGCAAATTTAGTTGAGAAGAAACATATTTCAACTGGTAATTTTTTGCTATTAAATCACATGAAAAATAAATGAAAAAAACTGTGAATTAAAAGATTTTGCATAATGCTAAACTCAATAGCCCAAAAAGTTCACTATAATATTTTCAGCATATTTTAGAATAATAAATACAAATGGGTGACTTGATTTTTGTAGGATCTGTTAGTTTTCTGAAAAATTCTAACAGAATGATGAAAATTGTTAAATTTTAAATACTTGAAGGATGCTTTCTGCTAAACATAATATTTTAAGAATGTAATCTAACATTGGAATATAGTTTAAGGCTGATTTTGGCCCAAAAAACTCAAATATGAGAAACATTTAAATATTAAATAAGAAGTACTCCAACATCATAACAATCTGGGCTTCTATAAATCTCTCTATTCATGAAGTCGTTTCGTCTATGTGTGCTTGAAATTTGACTTCAAAGTTGATGACCTTCATCTTTAAACTTCATCAAAAGCAAGATTTCTGATGGTTGTGTGGATAGAACTGGATTATATAGAAAAACCCTCAAGGGTGATGACAACATGATAATTAATGTGTATAAGGGATCAGTGGAGGAGGCATGAGCATTAAATTTAATTGGGAAAGCAAATAGGTTTAACATTTTCTCTTCCTGATTTATACAATTTGTATAAGGGATTGGAGGCGGCATAAAATTTAATCGGGAAAGGAAATATGTCTAAATTTTTCTGTAACTAATGTGTACAAAATACTGGGTTAGGTTAAGCCTCGCCCCGCCCGCCCCATTGTAATCATGGTCAAGTTCTGAGATGTATATACATACATTCTAGGCAAGGGAGATTACAGCCATCAATTTCCGCATACGAAATGATTGATTGGATAGGTGTTTGATATAAAATTTTGTCTGAGAAAAACATGAAAAGGCCATGTGGCACTCCTTTCTGTTGAACATTGCCCTGCCCCTTATACTCCATGTCAAGATAGAACATATGCATCAGATTATAGGAGGTTGAATACGAGTCATTCACGGAGAAACCTTTTATGATGATGCAATATTAGCTGAGGTCTTGTTCTTTGCCATTTCTTTTCTGGTCACGGAATTTGGAAAATCCAGGAGCCACATGAATATATCTGAAACGTGCCAATTGCAGCATAATGTTTAATGGATATAATCTAGATTGCAAGCACAAGAGCTCAAAGTGAACTCCCAGTGACTTAGAAAAGCTCAGCCAGCCTCCAAAGAAATAGCTTATTCCCATCCAGAGGACAAGCATTTTTTGTTGCACTAATACAAACCTCAAACTTTTCATCAGAATAAGTCTTTGAACAAGGATCTCATGTTCAACTTTGGATAAATCTTTGCCCTTCTCACTATTAATAGATAACCTTAGAAAACAGGCTCGAGAATAGTTACTCGATGATGATAGAGCAAAATTCATAAGATGCAACAATTCAAAATCAATTCATGAAAGTCGATAAAAATGAGGAAAGTTCAACACTAATTTGGGTTTCCTTATCCTGTGTCCATCATCAAATGTATGTTGTGTCGACAAACTAATCCAAGAATCATAGAACAAAGAAGGGATGGCAAAAATGAAGGACGTCATGGCACTACAACTGCAGAATAGACTCAACAAGCTCATCAAGAGGTGCAAGTTCTGCCTTGTCTGTTAACTGGAACTCCTGCATCAAGAAAAACAAACTTAGCAGCTTATTAAGGAATTTTAAAATCTTAAAAACTCATTGTACTTCTGGGGGAACATAGAACAAACTAATAACTTATGACAATGCATCAAATCAAATACATGAAATGAACTACTTACCCATGTGAAGAGAACAAAATGCTTAAAGCATGTATTCAGATGAGCTTCTTCCTTTAGGCTGACAATCTTTTTGAAATGGGAATGAAAGATATGGGCATATATACGAAACAAACGCTTAAATAGTGTCTTCACAACTGTAAACAACAAATTTTCGAGCCGAGAAAAATAAATAATCAAGACCGGAAAATTGGAGTAACAAAGTGTAATATTTGATTTCAAAATATGATGCGGTTACAATCTCTATAATAATCCTCTGATTCTTCAAATAATATGAAACACGTTGAACTTGAATTTGAATGTGATTTAGAGTCAAGGGCCTGAATAGCTTGAACTTGAATCTTCGTCTTCGAATTTGGATTTGAATTATTCGTCACGAACACTTGTATGGTTATGACGAACAGTAAAGATGAAAAAGTAACTTGATCTTGATCTTCTTCTTCGTTCTTGATCTTGAACTTGAATTTGATTGCTTGAACTTTGTAGCTTTGTAGAGAATTTGCGGTCTTTGATCCACGAGCTCTCTTCTTGCTTCTTGTTCTTCCAAAAACCTCTTTTTCAGAATAATGAGGACCCCTATTTATAGTTGTAGGGAGTGGTATGAGGGTGTGATTTGATTGGTTGGTTTGAACTGACCAATCAGATTTCTTTGTTGAAGAGTTTTAATTTGATTGGTCAGAACATGTCACATGGACACGTGGCATTATTTTAGTGGCTTATTTAATTTGACTTAGATTGGCACATAACTCTGACATGTGGCATGATTTTAGTGGCTTATTTAATTTGACCTGGATTGCCACCTAACTTTGACATGTAGCATGATTTTAGTGGCTTATTTAATTTGACTTGGATTGCCACCTAACTTTGACACATGGCATAATTCTAGTGGCTTATTTAATTTGACTTGGATTGCCACCTAACCTTTGCATGTGGCATGATTTTGGGCCTCTAGGATGAGATGATATTGGGCTTAACAAAGTGGAGTCATCTTTATAGCCCAAATCAATGGATTTAGGTTTTTTAATTAAATCCACATTTATTGGGCTTAAATAATCGACCCAATTTTATTAATCCAAAATATTTATTTGGACTAATATATCTTGAATTTAATATAAATTGAACCATTCTACAAATTTATATTCAATAAATTGTAAATGATTACAAATGCCCCCTGCTTCAAGTCTTGTCGAGATATTTTATCTTTTGAAAACTAGGCTTGAAGTATTACTTGTAGGATAATGACATGCCATTTATTTTGAGATGTACCATGAATTCATACTATATTGATGCACCCCTTCATCATTGTTGGAGTAGGAATGTAGCAAATTAGTTATATCCAATGAGGATTAGGAAAGAGAAGAAAAAAATGATTTTTTTTTTCGTTTTTTTTTTTTTGGTGTTTACTTGTCATGCAAGATTCCACCACTAATTGGAATCCGATTAGGAGTCAATTTTGTAGAAGCCTAATTCAAGTTTGAATCTAATTATAATAGGTGCTAATAAACCTCTATAAATAGATGTCTGACCTTCATTGTTTTGCAGCAATGTGGCTTGACGATCAGCGCCGTGGTACTTTCTTCTTTCTTTTCTTTGATTTTCAACAACCTTTTCCTCATCTTGACATGTCTGTCGTAGAAAATTCATATCTTATTGTAGATACGTAAGAATCATGAACGGTGTGATTTTCTAGAAACTAGACTTCTCGATTTACAACATATCCAAAATTGAGAATTTAATACTTTCATGACCGTTCTAGATAATTTACTTAATTTTTTTTCATGTTTTTTTTTCAGTTTTTTTTTTTTTTTTTTTTTTTTTTACAAATGCCTACCCTTTATTCTGTCTTCCAAATCCAATTAGAATTCTGAAAGGACACACTTCTTTTAGAATATGGATAGCCCAAATTTTCACAATTTCACATCCAATTAGGATTTGGAGAGAATAAATTTGTATCATCTTACTAGAATTCTACCAAAAAAATAATTACAATTACTTTGGAAGAAGGACTCTCTTACCATCACTATTTGTCTATAAATAGACTATCTCCTTCTATTTATTTTCATCATTGGTATTGACAGTTTTGATACTCCTTTTTGCACATCCTCTTGAGTTCATCAACATATGAGGTACATTTTTTTTTAATATATATATATATATATATATATATATTATTCTTTTAAATGAAAATATTACTTCATATGCAATAAACTTTTATTCTACTGGTCCAAGTCAAAGACTTTACACCGTCTGAGACAAAGACTTTACATAATTTGTGGCAAGGAAAAGGCAATCCATAGTCCGAGCTAAAGATTTTACACCGTCTAAGGCAAAGACTTTACACCGTCTGAGTCAGAGGCATTCCATAGTCCAAGCTAAAGACTTTACACCGTCTGAGGCAAAGACTTTACATGATTTGTGGCAAAGAAAAGGCATTCCATAGTCTGAGCTAAAGACTTTACACCGTCTAAGGCAAAGACTTTACATGATTTGTGGCAAAGACTTTACACCGTCTGAGTCAGAGGCATTCCATAGTCCGAGCTAAAGACTTTACACCGTCTAAGGCAAAGAATTTACATGATTTATGGCAAAGACTTTACACCGTCTGAGTCAGAGATATTTCATAGTCCAAGCTAAAGACTTTACACTGTCTGAGGCAAAGACTTTACATGATTTGTGGCAAAGAAAAGGCATTCCATAGTCTGAGCTAAAGACTTTACACCGTCTAAGGCAAAGACTTTACATGATTTTTGGCAAAGACTTTACACTGTCTGAGTCAGAGGCATTCCATAGTCCGAGCTAAAGACTTTACACCGTCTGAGGCAAAGACTTTACATGATTTGTGGCAAAGACTTTACACTGTCTGAGTCAGAGGCATTCCATAGTCCGAGCTAAAGACTTTACACCGTCTGAGGCAAAGACTTTACATGATTTGTGGCAAAGACTTTACACTGTCTGAGTCAGAGGCATTCCATAGTCCGAGCTAAAGACTTTACACCGTCTGAGGCAAAGACTTTACATGATTTATGGCAAAGAAAAGGCATTACATAGTCCGAGCTAAAGACTTTACACCATCTAAGGCAAAGACTTTACATGATTTGTGGCAAAGACTTTACACCGTCTGAGTCAGAGGCATTCCATAGTCCGAGCTAAAGACTTTACACCGTCTGAGGCAAAGACTTTACACCATCTGAGTCAGAGGCATTTCATAGTCCAAGCTAAAGACTTTACACCGTCTGAGGCAAAGACTTTACATGATTTGTGGCAAAGAAAAGGCATTCCATAGTCCAAGCTAAAGACTTTACACCGTCTAAGACAAAGACTTTACATGATTTGTGGCAAAGACTTTACACCGTCTGAGTCAGAGGCATTCCATAGTCTGAGCTAAAGACTTTACACCGTCTAAGGCAAAGACTTTATATGATTTTTGGCAAAGACTTTACACCGTCTGAGTCAGAGGCATTCCATAGTCCGAGCTAAAGACTTTACATCGTCTAAGGGAAAGACTTTACATGATTTATGACAAAGACTTTACACCGTCTGAGTCAGAGGCATTTTATAGTCCAAGCTAAAGACTTTACACCGTCTAAGGCAAAGACTTTATATGATTTGTGGCAAAGACTTTACACCGTCTGAGTTAGAGGCATTCCATAATCTGAGCTAAAGACTTTACACCGTCTAAGGCAAAGACTTTACATGATTTGTGGCAAAGACTTTACACCGTCTGAGTCAGAGGCATTTCATAGTCCAAGCTAAAGACTTTACACCGTCTAAGGCAAAGATTTTACATGATTTGTGGCAAAGACTTTACACCGTCTGAGTCAGACATAGGTTTTGCTCAAAGAATATAATAGTTCATTATTGAGATTCATTACCATGATTATTGAATTACTAATTTAAGCGCTAACACTTTTTTTTTTACAGATTGAATCATGGTTTACCTTAGAGATTTGACTTCCTCTTCTTCAGAGTTGCGATACCTTTTGTGTTTCGATAGTACAAGAGATATATCATTGTATGAGAGCACCAAATCCAGGAAAGGTTCAATTTATCAGAAACCAAACTTCTTAACATATCCAAAATTTATAGTTTAAGTCTAGCAGGATAGTTCTAAGCAATGTTCAAAAATGAATTTCACATACAGAAAAGCTGATAGATTCACATTCGCATGTTCTTATTAAAAGAAAATATTCGTATCTTAGTGTAGAGAATCCAAAAAACTACAACATGTACAATAAACACAGCTAATAGCTTTATGGATTTGTACGAATATTTCTTTGAAGTCAATTCAAATTCTGTCTTGATTGGCCCTCTTTAATTCATATGTCATATATGACAATATACAAGAACATTGTGATGCTCAAATAACAGTGTGCCCCATTTCTTTTGAACTTATGAGACTAACATTTAGGATGTAACTCATGGATTATGGTAGAGAGGGTCAAGAGAGACTATGAGTTCTTTGGATACTCATGCGACTGAACTCAGAATGTAATTCTAAGCGCCTACGTACCTCAGTGAAGAGGATCAAGTCATAACGTAGTTCTGAAAGTTTTTTTTTTTTTCCTAACTTTTGCCTAGGCCGCCTCTTTCGAGATTTTCAACCTAGCGGACATTTTTTTTATGGGGTCCCATGCACAGTTTATACTCTTGCGGGCCAGGAGTAACATGCAGTTTATACTCGTACCTTAAGGAGTGAGTTTCTTTTCTTCAAGGATAGTATCTCTTTATGAACTTTCCGTTAATGGGGCCAATGCGCAATCCTTCTAAGTCAACCAGTCTGTAAGCACCACTTGAGTATACTTCTTGTACCACATATGGTCCATCCCATTTGGCGGAGAACTTGCTTCCAGACCGACGAGAAGTAATAATGGGCCTTCTTACAACAAGAACTTGATCACCCACTTGGAATCATCTAAGACGAACCTTCTTATTAAAAGATCGAGCTAGACGAGCTTGATAGCATTGCAGACTTTGTTGGGCCTCTAGTCTTTTTTCATCAAGAGCCTCCAATTCTTCAAGGCGCAACCGAGCATTTTCTTCATCAGTGAGCCCTTCTTGAATAGCGAGGCGCAATGATGGTATTTGACGTTCAAGTGGAAGAACTGCTTCAACTCCATAAACAAGAGAGTAGGGAGTCGCTTCTGTTGGCGTGCGATACGTAGTTCTATATGCCCAAAGAGCCTCTTCCATTCGTTCATGCCAATCTCTCTTAGACTTGGAAACAACTTTTTTCAACAAGTTGCAGAGTGTCTTGTTAAATGCTTCAGCGAGACCATTAGCAGCTGCATAATACATAGAGGAATTGCGTTGCTTGAAGCCAAAAAGATCACATATCTTCGTCATTAACTTGTTATCAAATGGCTTGCCATTATCTGTCAATATGTATCGAGGAATACCAAAATGGTAGATAATATTAACTCGAATGAAGTTGGCGACATTCTTTTTCTTTACTTCTCTAAGAGAAACAGCTTCTGCCCATTTTGAGAAGTAGTCAGTTGCAGCCAGGATGTACAGATGTCCACCAGAGGACTTAGGCAATGGTCCAACAACATCCAAACCCCAAGCTTCAAATGGCCATGAGGCAATAGTTGGGTGCAATACTTCTGGGGGTTGATGTATAAAATTCGCATGGAATTGGCAAGCTTTACATCTTCGGACGTAATCCAAGCAATCTTTCACCATGGTTTGCCAGTAATATCCCATCCTTTTTATGTGAAAATGAAGTTTTGGTCCAGACTGATGCGCTCCACATACTCCAGAATGAGCTTCTTGCATAGCTTGCGTAGATTCATCTGCCTCCAAACATCGTAAGAGAACTCCATCGAACGATCGCCTGTAAAGTGTATTTTTATAATAAAGAAAACGAGGGGCTCGTCGTCAGATTTCTGTTCTTCTTCGAAGGTTTTCTGGCAATATTCCATAACACAAGTAATCTATTATTGGTTGTCGCCAATCGTCAATTTCAGCTTCCGAAGTGGCGATAACTTGTTGAAATTCTTCTTCATGCTCAATTGGAGGTGGAGTTATCCATCTTTGGCAAACCACAACTTGTATTTCATCAGGAGATACTAATGCAGAAGCTAAAGCTGCCAATGCATCAGCCTTTTTATTTTCCTTTCTTGGGACATGTTGAATAGTCACCTCTCCAAGCCATCCTATCATCTTTTGAGCGTAATTGCAGTATGGGATTAACTCAGGCTTCTTTACTTCATAATTACCCAAGACTTGATTGATCACCAACTTGGAATCCCCAAAAACTTGTAGTTGCAATTGTTTCATATCAAAGGCCATCTCAAGCCCAAGTAAGAGTGCTTGATATTCAGCAACATTATTGGAGCAGTTTTGTGTTAGAGTGAAGGAGTATGGCAAAACTTCTCCATGGGAAGTGACAAATACCACTCCAGCACCGGCTCCTTCACGATGTGCAGCACCATCAAAATACATCTTCCAAGGTGGCTGAATTTCTACTAGCATTGCGTCTTCATCAGGTAATTCATCAGATAACTCCCAATCATTCGGAATTGGATGATTGGCCAAGAAATCTGCTAGCACTTGTCCTTTCACTGCCTTCTGAGATATATACACAATCTCAAATTGTTGAAACTGGAGGTACCACCTTGCTAGCCTATCACTTAAGACAGGCTTGGACATGACAAACTTGATAGGATTCGCTTTAGAGACAAGTTGTATAATATGAGCCTGAAAGTAATGCTTCATCTTCTGAATTGAGAACACGAGTGCCAGACATAACTTCTCAATAGGTGAATACTTGATCTCGTTTTGTGTCATCATCCTACTCAAGTAATATAGGGCATTTTCTTTCCCTTCATCATTTTCTTGTGCGAGAAGTGCTCCTACTGACCTTTCTTGTGCTGCAATGTATAAAATCAATGGTTTTCCAGGTATAGGAGCTACAAGTACTGGGGGTTTCATTAGATAAGACTTTATGTTCTCAAAAGCATTGGTACAAGCTTGGTCCCATTCAAAAGGAACATATTTCTTCATAAGACGACTGAATGGTTGACATCTCCCAGCCAGATTTGAGATAAACCTCCTAAGATATGCTAATTTTCCTTGTAAGCTTTTCAACTCATGAATATTTTTTGGCTCAGGCATCTTCAAAATATCATCTACCTTATCTTGATCAATCTCGATTCCTCGATGTCGAACAATAAAACTGAGAAACTTTCCCGAAGTAACTCCAAAGGCACATTTTAAAGGATTCATTTTGAGTTGGTATCTTCGAAGCCGTTCAAACACCATTCTCAGATCTTTCAAGTGGTCATCACTCTTCTTTGATTTTACTACTAAGTCATCGACATAACACTCAACATTTTTATGAAGCATGTCATCAAAAATATTCTGCATGGCTCGTTGATAAGTGGCTCCAGCATTTTTTAAACCAAAAGGCATCACTTTGTAGCAATATATACCTTTAGGAGAGCGAAATGCAGTAAGTTCTTCATCCTTTGGTGCCATGCGAATTTGATTGTATCCAGATGAACCATCCATGAAGGACATTGCCTCGTATCCAGTTGTAGCATCAATCATAAGCTCAGGGATTGGAAGAGGAAATTCATCCTTAGGGCATGCATTATTAAGATCTCTAAAGTCAACACAAATTCGTATTTGGCCATTCTTCTTTCTTACAGGTACAATGCTTGAAATCCATGTAGGATATTTGACTTCACGAATAAAACCTGCTTCAATGAGCTTGTTAACTTCAGTTTCGATCAAAGGAACCAATTCAGGTCTAAAGCGACGTTGTGCTTGTTTAACAGGACGAGTACCTCGTTTTACAGCAAGACGATGAACTGCAACTTTAGGGTCTAACCCTGGCATCTCTTTGTAACTCCAAGCAAATACATCCCTAAATTCCATAAGCAGCTTAATATATTTCTTCTCTTCATCGTCATCCAGCGAAGCACTTACATATGTAGGCCTTATATCATCATCAACTCCAAGATTTACTTCCTTCAATGCATCAACAGTATTCTTTATCCCTTCCTCGAGTTCAGGTGGCGCATCTTCAGCATCCTCATCTTCTTGAGGATCACCATCATTAAAAGATATGTGATGGCATGCATGAATATTAACAAATCCATCATCAATTTTTGCATATAGTGGAGTACTTTCTTCGTCACAAATTGTGATGTGATTTGATGATCCCACAGTTTCTTCATCTTCATCTCTCTCCCTAGTGTGAACTATGGTATGAGTTTTTGCTCTCAGAACATCTCCACATGAAACTACAAGTTTTGTTTCTCGCCTCATTCTAGAAGGGATCAAACTGGGCCAATTCTTGGGTGAATTATGCTCCCGGGCATATACCCGTTCTTCCACTGTTCTATAATCTCCTTGGTGCTTGTATTTCTTCTTCATTGGTCCCAATCGATCGAATACTGAAATTTTTGGAGTTGATTCTATTAGTCGATCAGATACAGAAACCTTAGGAGTCATGCCACTAAGTCGATCAAACACAGAAGGCTTTTTGTTGAACATCACCGATTCTTCCATAGGGGTAATATAGTTGATGCTCATCCTTTTTATAGAGATTCGGATTGGTGACAGTTGTTTGTAACCCAGGCCTTCGCGCGATTGCTTGACATCATACCCTTTCTCTATCATCATCCTTTGAGTTGGATTTAGGCCATGATTTGCCCTTTTAATAACTTCATTTGGAAGCTTCCCTACTTTAGAAGCTTCATTGGGATTGTATCCTGCTTTCACCAACAACTTATATGCATTCGGGTCAAAACCCTCATTTGTACGATTTTTAGGGAGTGATTCATGTGAATCATGATTCGATGGTCTGACAAATCCCTGTATCATTTTTGAAGGTGATTTGATCGCATCAATTTGCTTGATAGGGAATGTCAACTTACTACTCTGCAACTCAGAGGGTGGGATCTTGACTTTGTTTGTCTTTGGGACATAGTGAGAAACAGGAATCATTTTCTTACTTGAAGATGCCTCACTTATCTTAGGTACTTTACTCATATCTGAAAGCATTTTATCCTTTTCAATCATGACCCTCACATTAGCGGGTTCTACATCAACCCTTTTTGTGATATCAGCAGGTATCACGTTATCAACTGTAACTTCTTTTGAATTTTTTAAGTAGAATTTTGCGTCAGCGAAGTACGCTTCCGTCTCGGTGAAAGGTTCATCATCAGCAACTACCTTCTTTTGAACCCCATCTTCAAAGTATTTGAAACATTGATGGTAGGTGGACGGTACTACTTTGTTCTCATGTATCCATGGTCTTCCTAACAAGATGTTATACGAGGTCTTTGAGTCAATAACATGCATCCATGCACTCGAACGCATATCTCCCATTGTTATATCTAATTTGACAGCACCAATGGCTCTCTGCCCCCCTTGGTTAAAACCTTGAATCATCAGACGACTTTCAGACAGTTCATTTATCGGTATTCCAAGTTCTTTCACAGTACGAATAGGGAGAATATTGACCCCAGATCCATCATCCACCATGATCCTATTTACTTTATGTCCACGCACAAAACCTACCATATATAAAGGACGATTATGCAACACTTCACCTAATAAAAGATCATCATTAGTGAATATAAACTTCGCATCACAAGTGTCCACTTCTTCAGAGTGAGGCTTTATAGGGACTTCATGTGATGGAGGTAATGATGGTGATGAGCTTTCTACCATCGTCTCTTCTCTATCAATGTTACAACACGAGGCCTTGGTGTCACGATGAGAAATCTTTTCACGAAACCAACTTGGCAAGAATTCCTCTAATGTCACCGGAGGGCGTTGCTTTTGATAGTAATTTCCCTCGACTCTTGACTTCTTCACATTCTTCTTTACCCTTTGAGTTTTAGGGGTAGGTGGATGGCACCACTTTGTTCTTATCTTCGCTCTAGTCACTTGCTTATTTGGTTCTCTTTGCAAGCTCATTTTACGACGTCTTCGTCGTGTCACTAAAATCCATCCTTCATCATCAATATAAGCACCGCAAGATTGGTTTTCCTCTAGAGATTTATCTTCCCATATTACTTTATTCATCAAAGGAACAAGCGATGATGCGTCAACATTTATTGATTTGAAGTCACCAAATTTAATCATCTTTGATGGTGATATGGCTAGGTCATAACCACTATCATGTATTTCGACAAAGTTGCAAAGAACTATGGGGTCAAGTGAACCAAAAGTGACAGAGACTTGATTTGAACTCTCCTTCTCATCTTCAAGCAATATCTTTCCTTCACGGGCCAAGTCCATAATCTTTTCCTTAAAGATAAAACACTTTTCAATAGGATAGCCCATCAAACGGTGATATTTGCAGTAATTTGGATCATTAGTCCTCCCAGCGTCATCTGGACGCTTCATTTCAGGTAGCTCAAAGAGTTTTAACGCCAGAAGCTCTTCGAAAATTGCTGGAACATCTGAGTCCAAGAAAGGATACTCTTTTGCCTGCATTTCCTTCAAAGTCAGCTTTCTACCAGCGTTATTCTGAAAAGTTGTGGTCTTCACCCTTTGATTCTTGCTTAGATTTGTAGCCACTTTCAAAGGTACGGCATTAACACTCATCGACTCCTTGTTTCCAAACTTAGGTGCTGATTTTGCCCCTTTCTTTACCTCTATTTTGTCTTTTCCCTTGCGAGGCCCATAAATAATTGGTCCATCAATCCCACTTGCAGACATGCTCAACTCCATATCATGAGCACGTGTAGCTAGTTCCTCAAACGATTTGGGTTTAATACCCTGTAGGATATAACAAAGTCCCCAACGCATTCCTTGAATACACATTTCTATTCCGGAAGTTTCACTAAGCCTATCCTTACAATTGAGGCTTGCATTTCTCCATCGGTTGATAAACTCAATGACAGGTTTATCTTCCCATTGACGTGTATTTGTGAGTTCAACCATGCTCACAGTACGCCTTGTGCTATAGAAGCGATTAAGAAATTCATGCTCAAGTTGTTCCCAACTATCGATAGAGCCTGCCTCGAGATCCGTATACCAGTCAAAAGCATTTCCTTGTAAGGAGCGCACAAACTGCTTGACTAGATAATCTTCATATGTTCCAGCGTTATTGCAGGTTTCAACAAAATGGGCAATGTGTTGTTTTGGATTTCCCTTTCCATCAAATTGTTGAAATTTTGGAGGTTGATAACCTGCAGGCATCTTCAAAACATCGATTCTTGAAGTGTATGGCTTTGCATATGTGAATGATGACTTTGAAGACACGTCATACTTATCTTTGATAGTTCCCATAATGAAGTCCTTCAGTTGATGAATGGGAATTCCTCCTTCAGCAGATACTTGCAGCTCATCACCCACATTTATTTGTTTTGTAACTGAATCTCCCTTTTCTTGTATCATCGGACGTTTTCCAGGTGCATGACTTGAGTCTCCCTCCATAACATTCTCAACTCTGTCCGTCAACTTGACAATTCGATTATCCTGATCTTGCACATATTTTGTTAGACCTTCAATTGCCTTCGTCAAACTCGCCAGTTGTTCTTCAACAGTTGAGGTGTTAGTCATCATCGCTTGGATGGCCGTTATGGATGATGGAGCAAAGCATGGATTTTCCCTCAAACTGAAATCTGTCTGAAACAAGTTACGTGGAGTGACTGAGGCAGATCTAGTGATCAAGACATCATCTTCATCTTGAATAGTGCAATTTCTCGTGTTAAAAGGACTAAGTCGAGCCAACGTCTTTTCAACAATATCAGCTATATTCTCTCCTTCTTCCAATTCATTCGGAAAGAATCTTGCCCCCTTTGAAGATGGAAGATCAAAAATAGGAACTGATGCGGACGGCACTTGAAGTGCTTGTTGTCCTAGCAAGTTTGCTCTGTTTCTAGTGATGGGTCCCAAACTTCCCATAGTAGCATCCAGTATGTTCTCCACCTCAGAGGAAAACTTGGAATCAGTAGCCTTAGCAATAATAGTCCTGGAGTCAAACTTCTTAGATGCCATTTAAGTGTTCTTGAAGTTTGATGATCGATGTGAAGAGATGAGAGGTAGAGATTGTCCCACTGGGCGTGCCAAAATTTGTAAACAACAAATTTTCGAGCCGAGAAAAATAAATAATCAAGACCGGAAAATTGGAGTAACAAAGTGTAATATTTGATTTCAAAATATGATGCGGTTACAATCTCTATAATAATCCTCTGATTCTTCAAATAATATGAAACACGTTGAACTTGAATTTGAATGTGATTTAGAGTCAAGGGCCTGAATAGCTTGAACTTGAATCTTCGTCTTCGAATTTGGATTTGAATTATTCGTCACGAACACTTGTATGGTTATGACGAACAGTAAAGATGAACAAGTAACTTGATCTTGATCTTCTTCTTCGTTCTTGATCTTGAACTTGAATTTGATTGCTTGAACTTTGTAGCTTTGTAGAGAATTTGCGGTCTTTGATCCACGAGCTCTCTTCTTGCTTCTTGTTCTTCCAAAAACCTCTTTTTCAGAATAATGAGGACCCCTATTTATAGTTGTAGGGAGTGGTATGAGGGTGTGATTTGATTGGTTGGTTTGAACTGACCAATCAGATTTCTTTGTTGAAGAGTTTTAATTTGATTGGTCAGAACATGTCACATGGACACGTGGCATTATTTTAGTGGCTTATTTAATTTGACTTAGATTGGCACATAACTCTGACATGTGGCATGATTTTAGTGGCTTATTTAATTTGACCTGGATTGCCACCTAACTTTGACATGTAGCATGATTTTAGTGGCTTATTTAATTTGACTTGGATTGCCACCTAACTTTGACACATGGCATAATTCTAGTGGCTTATTTAATTTGACTTGGATTGCCACCTAACCTTTGCATGTGGCATGATTTTGGGCCTCTAGGATGAGATGATATTGGGCTTAACAAAGTGGAGTCATCTTTATAGCCCAAATCAATGGATTTAGGTTTTTTAATTAAATCCACATTTATTGGGCTTAAATAATCGACCCAATTTTATTAATCCAAAATATTTATTTGGACTAATATATCTTGAATTTAATATAAATTGAACCATTCTACAAATTTATATTCAATAAATTGTAAATGATTACAACAACATCCTGAAAATTACTGGGAAATGGCACACCTGTAGCATACCATTGGTCTAACATAAATACACTTTGATAAAACAAATGACCATAATGCACAACACAAAGAAACACCACTTACCCAACTTTTGAGGAAAGATTGATTCATCATCTAGCTGAGTTTCTATCCAATCCATTAAATAATCCACGTACTTTGGAGCAGAAACTTCTATAGGTTTCTTTATATTCTCTCCATCAGCCCATCGATATTCATACCTTGCAAAAGTAGTGTTGATAACTTGCATGGTTATTAAACAAGTAGTATAGATCATCACAATTTCCAGTAAATTTATACAAACTTGGTGCACTTGTTTACATGCTCAATACACTAGCGAAGAGGACTTAAGAGTTATAAATGGAACTTGCTAATTTCATTGATGCAGAAACATAAAATACTAAACGAGTTGATTCAGACAGACGTAACTGAACATCAAGTTGAGACAAGTTCTTTGTAGTATATGATATGTTTAGCGGCCTCGACAATTCCAGAAGCAACACACCATTGTTGTAATGACCCACTAGGTCTTTTTGAAAACGAGTTCTCCTCCTCTTATAAAAGACACTTTTCGAAAATTTTTAATGGTTTATTTGAACTATTCGATAACTACGGTTAATTAGTTGAGGGTAACTTTAGATAACTAATTTAATTGGTGGGCTAAAATGATAATTTAGTTAATATATTATACCACTTGTCCCATATTTATTAAAATAGGTTAGTAGAATTTTTTACTTTAATATATAATTAATTAAAAAGGAAAAGATAAAGGGAATAGACGAGAAACTTAACTGCGACGTCGAAGACGGAAGGAGCCACTGCAACGAAGAAGTAGGTTCATAATTGGTGGTCACATTATCAGTATGCTATTAGAATCATAAGGGATTATGAATGCAACAGAGAATTGAATTGTAAATTGGCGTGGTTGCTGCCACTGGTTTCGTAACCAGTGGCTTCAATTTCAACTATTATTATTTTGTTTTATATTATAAATTAAGTTTTAATATATTGAGATAGGTAATTAAATGATAAGTGTATTGTGTTATATGAATTTTATTAAATTTATGATATTGAAGAAAATTGAGACTTAATCCTAGGCTTGAGATTTGAGAAATTGATTATAAATTTTGGTGAGTCATTGGATCTAGACTAGACATATAGTAATATGAATGTTTTTAATTTCGAAATCTTATGGTGATTATTCATTTGATTAGATTACATTAATTTGGAACCCTGGCGAAAGGGGAAGGCTCACGTCTCAGAGTAATTGCTTGATTATTTGAGGCAAGTGAATTTCTAAATCTCAATTTAAGCTTGTAGATGCTTATATTTTCGTGTTATGTGCACTGGGGAGTAATGAAAATTGGACTGGGTTATTGACTGTATGATTGGCCTTAAAAATGGAGATGAGGGGTATAAAATAGTGATCTAATGACATGTATTGGTGGAATTGATATGTTGTGATTATGAATTTATTTTGGACATGTAAAATAACTATGTTGATGTGAGATAGGAAAAATTATTATTGTTGTCATGTTATTATCGTGAATCATATGAAAATGAATTAATTGCATTGGTTCTGACATACTATGCTGGGACTGAAAATGATATGAAACAAAGGGGTCGGGCCACACGCTCCGTGGCAGGTATTATGAAACAAAAGGGGTTGGGCCACATGCTCTGTGGCAAGATATGTATATTGAGGGGATGGGCCACACGCTCTGTGGCAGGTAACATGGACAGAAATATCCCCCATGGGTTTTGAACTATAATTCAGCAGATGTGTACCAATAGGACAGACATGCATCATCTCATTGCATTGCATCGCATTTTGTTGATATTTGTGAATTCGTGTTTACCACTTATTGCTCTGCATATGTTGAACATGACTTGATATGATTCACTTTATGATACTACTGATGAGTATTCGTGGACTATACTATTATTATTACGTAGAGTATGGAGTTGGGTTGGTTTTATGCATGTTGTAGTTAAGGAGGTTTGATTGGGATGACAGGAGTACTTGTATCTATTAAGATTTGCTTAGTTTTAGTTATCTACTTGCTGAGTACCGTGTTATTTGGTACTCACCCCTTGCTTCTACACTTGTGTAGGTTGTGAGCCCGAACTTACTTGATCTCCTACTTTTTTCTACCATATCCGAGGCTATCATTTAGAGTGTTGAGGTAACTGTTACATCCATCAAGAGGATACCTCTTACTCCTTTAATATGTTTTAGTCATAATCTAGAGATAGACATTATGGCTGTATTTTCTTTCGTACTTCGATAATGTATTAGTGGCTTGTACACATGACAACCAGTTTTGGGGGATTTTGATATTATTTATTTATTTTTGATTAAGTTAAACCTTATTTTATCTCAATTACTTTTGCACTTACTTTCCATTGAGTTTAAGTTGACTTGTCTCAGTGGGTTGATATAAGTGTCATCACAGCCGGATTTGGGTCGTGACAAAAATGATATCAGAGCTCAGGTTAATAGGTCTCACGTGTATACAAACTGAGTCTGAGTCTTAGTTTAAGTAGAGTCTTGAGGATTGGTACAGAGACGTCTGTACTTATCTCCGAGAGCCTATGAGGACTTTTAGGAAATATTTCCTTTGTTCTTTCACTTTGTATCATGTGTGGTTACTTATATTGGTACTAAATTTTTGTGTTTCCATTCTGACAGATTGCTAGGACCAGAACTACACTAGAGGTATACGAAGAGAGGCACTCCTCGAGGTTGATGTTAGGACCCCAACTAGGGGTAGAGATAGAGGCCATGGTCGGGGTATGGCGGCAGGCAAAGGTCGTGCTCGAGGAGCGGCACCAGCTAAAGACCTCTCTTTATCCACAGATTGATGCTAGAGAGGAACAGGTCCCTCCAGAGCTTGCTACTACACAATTGCTTCAAGCCACTTTGATGCGATTATTGGATTCGCTTGAAGGATTTAATCAGAGTGTGAGGGCGAATGGTACACCCGAGGGTTCTCAAACTAAAGCAGGGGCACAGACCCCATAGCAGCATCAGATTCCAATTGTTCAGGGTCAGGTGGGCCAGCTACCTATGGGCCCTAGAGAAGATGAGGGTAGAGTAAAGGTAGGAGTAGCTCAAGGTACACCTGTAGTCATGTTGACTGACGATGAGAAATGCTGATATGAGAGGTTCCGAAAAATGGACCCACCACAGTTTCAGGGTAGGAAGACTAAGGATGCACATAAGTTCTTGACCATGTGTCGAGAGTTGTTAGAGGTAGTAGGGTTAGCTGAGACTCATGAAGTTTGTTATACTACACTCCAGTTACGTAGACCAGCCAGAGAGTGGTGGAAAATGTATACGAGTTCTAGGCTAGTTGGTTTACCCTAAATGACTTGGGATGAGTTTGGTAGTGTCTTTTATGACCGTTTTATCCCCTGGAGTATGAAGGAAGAGAGCCGATTACGGTTCGAGAATTTGAGGTAGGAGGGTCTTACAGTTTCTAAGTATTAAACTCATTTTTATCAGTTTTCCAGACATGCCATGGCTGTCCTTCCTGATGAGACAAAGCGGATTCACAAATTTGTGCAAGGACTAAATTATTCCATTCGTAAAGCAGTTTTTTGACCAGCCCATGATGGTACTTCCTTCCAGTCCATCATGGGTGCCGCCAAGGAGGCAAAGTTGATGGAGGGATATGCGTTCGGGGACCCCAAGAAGGCCGGTGCTTCTGGTCAATTTTTGGGTAACTCATCTAGAGGTAGAGGGTCCTATAGAGGAGGTAGTTCCTTCCAGTGTAGAGGACTAGTTCATACATCTATGTCAGCTTCTGAGGATGGTTAGACACCTCATGGGTCCTACAGTACAGGTCAAAGTTATAAGGGGTTACAACAGAGGCCGGTGAACCGGGATGGTTATACAAGTTCTTCAGGTTTATCATAGAGGTTGTTTCATGGGAGAGAATGCTATATTTGTGGAGATCCGGATCATATTTCATGGCAGTTTATATCTCAGGGTCAAGGAGGAACCGAACCTAGTTCTTCCATTTTAGTTAGAGGACCAGCGCTACCGGTCAGAGGTAAAGGTAGAGCCTAGACTAATAGAGGTGGTCACACTCCTGGTAGGGGTGCTGGTGGTGCTATAGTCCCTCAAGAAGGTGTTAGAGATATTGGACAGGTCGGAGGTGGTAGGGGAGCTTAGTGTTATGCTTTTCTAGGGAGACCTAAGGCTGAGGCTTCCGATGCAGTTATCATAGGTATTGTCCCAATCTGCCATCGACCTGCATTTGTATTATTTGATCCAGGGTCTACTTTTTCTAATGTGTCTACCTATTTTGTAGCTGACTTTGATTTGACATGTGATCTTATGTCTATGCCTGTTAATATATCTACACCCGTGGGTGAGCCCTTAGTGGTGGATCGACTATATCAATCTTGTCTTGTTTCCTTGGCTGGGTATGATACTTAAGTAGATATGATTATTTTGGGGATGGTAGATTTTGATTAGATGTTGGATATTGATTGGATTTATCCCTATCATGCTATTCTTGATTGTTATGCTAAAACTATTACCTTAGCGATACTTATTGCCCCGAGGATTGAGTGGAAGGGTACTAATGGCACCTATCCCAGTAAGGTTAGGGGTACTAATGGCTCTTATCCCAGTAAGGTTATCTCATATATTCGTGCTCAAAGGTTGATTGATAGAGGGTGTATGTCTTATTTAGCCTTTATTCGGGATACCGGTATTGAGTTACCTCCTAAGGAGACTATTCTAGTGGTTAAAGAGTTTTCTGATGTATCTTCTACTGATCTTCCTAGAGTTCCTTCGGATAGGGACATTGGTTTTGCTATTGACTTAGAGCCTGGAACTAAACCCATTTCTATTCCTCCATATCATCAATTGCAAGATTTGTTCAGTAAGGGGTTTATTCGCCCTAGTTTGTCACCTTGGGGTGCACCAATTTTGTTTGTAAGAAAGAAAGATGGTACTATGAGGATGTGTATTGATTACAAGCAGTTGAACAAGATAACTGTTAAAAACACATATCTTCTTCCCCGTATTGATGATTTATTTGATCAGCTTCAAGGAGCGGTATTGTTTTCCAAAATAGACTTGAGGTCCGGTTATCATCAGAGTAAGATTAAGGCGTCAGATATCCCTAAGACAGCTTTTCGGACTCGTTATGGTCACTACGAGTTATTGGTGATGTCATTTGGTTCGACCAACGCCTCTGTAGCATTCATGGAGTTGATGAATGGAGTGTTTCACCCGTACTTGAATTCTTTTGTGATAGTATTCATTGATAATATGTTGGTGTATTCTAAGACTGAGACAGATCATGTCCACCATTTGAGATTGGTACTTCAGAAGTTGAGGGAAGAAAAGTTGTATGCAAAGTTCTCCAAGTGTGAATTTGGGCTTTATTCTATGATATTCTTCTAACACGTAGTGTCTAAAGAGGGGATTAGAGTGGATCTATCTAAGATTGAAGCAGTTAGAGGTTGGACAAGGCCTACTTCTCCTACTGAGATTTGTAGTTTTGTGAGGTTAGCTAGTTATTATAGATGGTTCATGCAGGGCTTCTCCACTATTACAACTCCATTGACTAGATTGACTCAGAAAGCCATGGATTTTCATTGGTCCAATAAGTGTGAGGCGATCTTTCAAAAACTCAAGACTTTATTGACTTCGGCTCCTGTTTTAATGCTACCCGAGGAGGGTGTGAGATTTGGTGTATACTATGATGCTTCCGGTGTTGGTTTAGGTAGAGTGTTGATGTAAAAGGGGAAAGTGATTGCCTATGCTTCGAGACAGTTGAAGGCCCATGAGAAAAACTATCCTACTCATGATTTAGAGTTAGCGGTTGTGGTCTTCGTTCTTAAGTTGTGGTGTCATTACCTATATGGTGTGCATTGCGAGGTCTTCATTGATCATAGGAGTCTTTAATAAATATTCAGTCAAAGGAATATGAACTTGAGGCAACATAGATGGCTTGAGTTGCTGAAGGACTACAATATGACTATCTTGTATCACCCAGGAAAAGACAATATGGTGGCGGATGCCTTGAGTAGCAAGTCCTCTAGTATGGGGAGTCTTTCCATGATTCAAGTTGAGGAGCGACCATTGGCTAGAGATGTTCAGAGGTTGGCTAATAGCCTTGTTCGGTTGCAGATTTCATCGGATAGTGGTATTATTGACTTTGTAGAGGGATATTCTTCCTTGGTTGAGCAGATTCGGGAGAGATAGTTTAAGGATGAGAAGTTATGTATCATTCGAGACAAGGTGTTAAGAGGTGAAGCTAAGGAGGCGGTACTTGATCCAAAAGGCGTATTGAGGATTGGTGGCAGAATTTGTATGCCTAAGGTGGATGACCTGACTAGACTTATTTTGGAAGAGGCTCATTGTTCAAGGTATTCCATTCATATAGGAGCGGCCAAGATGTATCATGATCTGTGCTAGCACTATTGGTGGTGTAGGATGAAGAAGGACATCGCAGAGTTCGTGTCTAAATGTTTGACTTGCCAGCAGGTAAAGTGTGAGCACCAACAGCCTGGGGGTGTGAGTCAAAGAATGTCTATTCCCACTTGGAAGTGAGAAATGATCACCATGGACTTCATTGTGGGTTTACCTTCCACCGTGGATGGTTATGATTCTATATGGGTGGTGGTTGACAGACTGACAAAGTTCGCCCATTTTTTTCCAGTTAAGGTGAGGTACACAAAGGGTAAGCTAGACCAATTGTATATTAGTCAGATCGTTTAGCTTTATGGTGTCTCGGTATCCATCATTTCGAATAGGTGTTCAGTATTTACTTCGTACTTTTGGCAGGCATTACAGCATGGTTTGGGCACTAGACTTTATATGAGCATAACTTTTCACCCATAGACCGATGGTCAGTCCGAGCGGATAATTCAAGTGTTGGAGGACATACTCCGAGCTTGTTATTGATTTTAGTGCTAGATGGGATCAACACTTTCCCTTAGCGGAGTTTGCCTATAATAACAATTATCACTCCAATCTCCAGATGGCCCCATTTGAGGCTTTGTATGGTAGGCGGTGTCGATCTCTTATTGGGTGGTTTGATTTAGCGGAGATGTACTGTTTAGACACAGACTTGCTTAGAGAAGCTATGGAATAGGTTCGAAGGATTCAGGGTAGACTTTTGATAGTCCAGAGTACGTAGAAGAGTTATGCAGACCAGAGAGTTCAATCATTGGAGTTCATGGTAGGCGATCATGTTTGGCTTTGAGTGTCACCCATGAAGGGCGTGATGCGGTTCAGAAGGAAGGTCAAGCTCAACCCTTGATTCATTGGGCCGTTTGAGATTTTGGCGCGAGTTAGAGAGGTGGCTTATAAATTGGCCTTACCACCTAGCTTATCGGCTGTGCATAGCTTGTTTCATGATTCCATGCTCCGGAAGTATGTTTTGGATGAGTCCCATATGTTATCACTCGATTCAGTGGAGTTGGGTCCTAACCTGACATTTGAGGAGGAGCCTATAGACATTCTAGATAGGCAGGTTCGTAAGCTTAGAAACAAGGAGATAGCTTCAGTGAAGGTACAATGGAAGAACCATTTAGTCGGAGAGGCGACTTGGGAAACCGAGGATGATATGCGTGCTAGATATCCCCAGCTTTTCAAAGCTTCAGGTACTTATTTTTACTTTATGTTCGAGGAAGACTATGATTTTTGGTGGTGGATAATGTAATGACCCGCTAGGTCTTTTTGAGAATGAGTTCTCCTCCTTTTATAAAAGACACTTCCCAAAATTTTTTAATGATTTATTTGAACTATTCGATAAGTACTGTTAATTAATTGAGGGGTAACTTTAGATAATTAATTTAATTGGTGGGCTAAAATGATAATTTATTTAATATATTATACCACTTGTCCTATATTTATTAAAATAGGTTAGTAGAATTTTTACTTTAATATATAATTAATTAGAAAAGAAAAGATAAAGGGAATAGACGAGAAACTTAGTTGCGATGTCGAAGACGGAAGGAGCCACTGCAACGGAGAAGTAGGTTCATAATTGGTGTTCACATTATCAGTATGCTATTAGAATCATATAGGATTATGAATGCAATAGAGAATTGAATTGTAAATTGGCGTGGTTGCTGCCACTGGTTTCGTAACTAGTGGCTTCAATTTCAACTATTATTATTTTATTTTACATTATAAATTAAGTTTTAATATATTGAGATAGGTAATTAAATGATAAGTTTATTGTGTTATATGAATTTCATTAAATTTATGATATTTGAGAAAATTGAGACTTAACCCTAGGCTTGAGATTTGAGAAATTGATTATAGATTTTGGTGAGTTTTTTGATCTAGACTAGACATATAGTGATATGAATATTGTTAATTTCGAAATCTTATGGTGATTATTCATTTGATTAGGAGCCCGTTTGGATGGGCTTTAAGTTGGTCAAAACCAACTTAAAGCCCTTTTTTAGCTTTTGGACGTGTTTGCCTAATACTAACTTTAACCCATAAAGTTCCTAAAGTCGTCAAAAATGAAAAGTTAGGATTCCTAACTTTTTTTTCAAGTGCTTAAAGTCATTTTCCTTGACCATGGAAATTACTTTTATATCTCTTATATTTTAACTAAATTTCCAAACTACCCTTTTTATTATTTTAACCCTAAAATTCACATCATTTTCCTCATTTAAGCACTTTTATCCAAACACTCAACTGCTTATTTATAAAAATAACTTTCAGCACTTCAAAGTTTTAAAAGCACTTCATACATAAAAGTTACTTTTTTAAGCCTATCCAAACGGGCTCTAGATTACATTAATTTGGAAACCCAGCGAAAGGGGAAGGCTCAGGTCTTGGAGTAATTGCTTGATTACTTGAGGCAAGGGAATTTCTAAACTTCAATTTAAGCTTGTAGATGCTTGTATTTCTGTGTTATGTGTACTGGAGAATAATGAGAATTGGATTGGGTTATTGACTGTATGATTGGCCTTAAAAATGGAGATGAGGGGTATAAAATGGTGATCTAATGACATGTATTGGTATAATTGATATGTTGTGATTATGGGTTTATTTTGGACATGTGAAATGACTATGTTGATGTGAGATAGGAAAAATTATTGTTGTTGTCATGTTATTATCGTGAATCATATTAACCTGAATTAATTGCATTGGTTCTGACATACTGTGCTGGGACTAAAAATGATATAAAATAAAAGGGTCGGGCCACACGCTCCGTTGCAGGTATTATGAAATAAAAGGGGTCGAGCCACACGCTCCGTGGAAGGATATGTATATTGAGGGGATGGTTCACACACTCCGTGGCAGGTAACATGGACAGAAATGTCCCCCATGGGTTTCAGACTATAATTCAGCGGATGTCTACCGATAGGACAGACATGCACCATCTCATTGCATTGCATCGCATTTTATTGATATTTGTGAATTCGTGTTTACCACTTATTGCTCTATATATGTTGAACGTGACCTGATAAGATTCACTTTATCAGACTACTAACGAGTATTCGTGGTCCGTACTATTATTATTGCATAGAGTGTGGAGTTGCGCTGGTTTTACGCAGGTTGTAGTTAAGGAGATTCAGTTGGGATGACAAGAGTACTTGTATCTATTAAGCTTTACTTAGTTTTAGTTATCAACTTTTTGAGTATCGTGTTGTTTTGTATTCACCCTTTGCTTCTACACTTGTGTAGGTTGTGAGCCGGGACCTGCTTGATCTCCTACTATTTTCTACCACATCCAAGGCTATCATTTTGAGTGTTGAGGTAGCTTTTACATCCATCTAGCGGATACCTCTTACTCCTTTAATATATTTTAGTCCTATTCTGGAGATAAAGATATTGTGACTGTATTTTTTTCGTACTTCGGTAATGTATTAGTGGCTGGTACACATGACAACTAGTTTTTAGAGATTTTGAGATTATTTATTTATTTTTGACTAAGTTAAAACTTATTTTATCTCAATTACTTTCGCATTTATTTTCCGTTGAATTTTAGGCTGACTTATTTCAGTGGGTTGAGATAAGTGCCATCACAGCCGAATTCGGGTCGTGACAATTGTTGAAGCCATCAACCACCATTGTTGAAGCCTTCGTTGTTGAATGGAAAATTCAACCCTCAATCATATTTTTAAGACTATAAATAGAGCCTTATGTTTCACTTGTAAAACACACAAAAATACAATCTAAGAAGAGATTCTGAGAAGAAGAGAGTGTTTGGTGAGATTTTTTGTAGAGAAATTCTTGGTGTAAATTCTCTGTAATTCTATTCTTGTGGAATAGAGTTATTTTTTCTTCCAAATACTCTTTATAGTGATCAAAAAATCACAACAAGTGGTATGAACTCTCACGGTTCTGTGTTCGTCGAGAGATATCGTAACATAAAAATTTCAAGCTAGAGCTGGGGTTTCTTCAAAAATGTGATTGTCGGAGTGTTTCGATTACTTCATTAGATTCGTTGCATCAATAAAAATTCAACGCAAATTTCCAGAGGCAGAACAGAGTTAAAATAAAAAAAATTATGGCCGTTTAAAGTTTGCTCCATTTTTTTTGGTTTTCTGTCGAGAGGAAGAAGAAGGTGAACAGTACGTGCTAGGTGAGCACCATGTCAACATCTCGTCAGCGCCACATCAAAGCCAATTCACCTTGCCACATAGACGCAACATCACACCCAATCATCATAAATTTTCTGAAATTTATATAATCCCTAGAGTTACTGAAATTATAATTCTGCCCCAAAAGTTCAGTATAATTTCAATTTAACTCCAATTGTTTGGTTTAAATTTGAAAATTTTTTGGAGGCCTGATTTTGACGCAAGGAGAGTCAACCCTATCATTTTTCACCATTTCAGACGCGTTGGTGACTTCCGTTTGGTGAGATTCTGCTCTAAAATTTTGATCAAGCCATTTTTAAAATATAATGGAAGAGTCATCATCATTTGGAGATATAATAAAGCTTACTACCATAAATTACACATTGTGGAGATCTCGGATGGAAGATCTCCTCAATTGTAAATATTTGTTTGATTCCATAGAAGCAAAGAGAAAGAACCCCGACTCCACTAAAGAATCAGAGTGGAAGAAATTAAATAGGAAAACTATCGGTCAAATTCGACAGTGGATTGACGATAGAGTTTTTCATTATATTGCACAAGAAACATACGCGTATGCCCTATAGATGAAGTTAGAAGGGATGTATCAAGCCAAGACCCCTCGTAACAAAGCCTAGTTGATGAGGCATTTGGTAAATTTAAAGTTAAAGCACAGAACATCAGTTGTCGAGCATACCAGTGAGTTTCAGAGCTTGATAAATCAATTAGCGTCTGTTGACATGACGCTTGGGAATGAGATGCAAGCCCTACTACTTCTTAGTTCTCTTCCTGATAGTTGGGAGACATTGGTAATCTCTCTTAGTAATTCATCTCCTGGTGGAAATCTAACCATGTCTATGGTCAAAGATGCCTTATTTAATGAAGAAGCCAAAAGAAAGGACATCGATCATGGTAAGTCGCATGCCTTTATTTTAGAAAGAGGGAGACAACAAGGAAGAAATTAAGATAAGAGGAGAGGAAGAAGAAAGAGTAGGGGGAAATCCATATATGGTAAGAAGCCTCATATAAGTGCTACCACTGTGAAATAAAGGGTCATTTAAAGAAGAACTGTAGAAAATTGCAGAAGGAGAAAGAGCAGTTGAAGCAGAAGGATGGATATTGATTAGTCACTACCCACGGAGAGGTAGCCATTTATTCCATACAAGAAGAGACATGAATTCATATCTCAATTCAATAAGACACCGAATGGGTGGTAGATACTACAGCATCATACCACGCCACATCTCAAAAAGATTTCTTCACAATATATATAGCAACAAACTTGGGAGCAGTGAAGATGGGGAACACTTCTTATTGTGAGATAGTTGGAATTGGTGATGTCAAAATATAAACAAATGTCGGGTTTACAATGATACTAAAGGATGTACGTCATGTGTCAAATCTTCGGCTAAACCTAACATCAGGTATAACTCTTGGAAAATAGGGCTATAAAAGTCATATTGTAAAAAGGCACATGGAAATTGCTGGAAGGATTTATTGTTCTTGCTCGAAGACATATCTGTGTCAACCTATATAAAACTCATGTGAAGGTATGCTCAGACAGCCTCAATTTTATGGAAAAAGAGGTATCTCAAAGCTTATGGCACCAGAGACTCGATCACATGAGTGAAAAGGGGATACCAATTCTAACGAAAAAACAGCTTATCAGAATGGACAAGAATGCTTCTTTAGACTTTGTAATCATTGCTTATTCAAAAAGCAACATAGAGTCTCATTTATATTTTCTTCAACCAGAAGATCAGAGTTATTCAGTCTAGTACACTCTAATATTTATGGTCCCATGGAGGAGAAATCACTTGGCGATAATAGGTATTTTCTGACTTTCATTATTGATGATTCTTGAAAAGTGTGGGTGACCTACTTAATGACAAAGGACCAGACATTTGACTATTTCAAGATATTTCATGCCATGGTAAAGCATGAAATATAAAAAAAATTAAAATGCCTTCGCTTAGATAATGGAGGCGAGTATACTTTCAAGGAATTCAATTCCTATTGCAAGAGATAAGGGATTCAAAATGAGAAGATGGTCCCACGCACCCAACAATGCAATGAAGTAGCCGAGAGAATGATCCGAACAATCATGGAAAGAGTCAGAAGTATGATCAGTATGGAAAAGCTGCTTAAGCCATTCTGGGGAGAAGCTTTTCACGCCGCCTACCTAATAAATCAGTCACCATCAGCCCTATTGAATTTTGAGGTTAAAAAAAAGGGAAGCCCGGTGCACTTAAGCTCCCGCTATGCGCAGGGTCCGGGGAAGGGCCCGACCACAAGGGTCTATTGTACGCAGCCTTACCTTGCATTTCTGTCAAAGGCTGTTTCTATTCTGGTAAGAATCCCTCATATTCTCACTTAAGGGTATTCGATTGTTTAGCACATGCACATATATCCAAGGAGCTTAGGAAGAACCTTGATGGTAGAACTATACCATGTATATTCATACGCTATGGAGATGAAGAATTTGGATATAGATTATGGGATTCAATACTGTGATAAGAAGTAGGAATGTTGTACTCTACGAAAACCAGATAATAGAACACATTGAAAAGCCCACAATGACTCATGAAAGAAATTCCAGTGCCTAGAGAGTTGGTCCAGGTCCACTACCATTGCAGTTTGCCACAAATAGCATGAGGAAGCATGAAGCAGTACCAGAAGCAGAGCAGAAGGATGTTTGGTAGGGGGAGGCACAAACCCCTCCAGAAGCTATAAAACCATCGCAGGAGAACGATGATGGTACACCTCCTGATGCCAATAATTAACAATTTCATCGATCTAAACGAGGTTGGATTCCATCAACTCGATACTCAGAATTAGAGTATATTCTGCTTACTGAAGATGGAGAACCAAAGGGTTTCAATAAAGCTATATCTCATAAAGATAAAGAAAAATGGCTGCAAACAATGACCGAAGAGATGAACTCTTTATAGAAAAACAACACATATGAGATTATGAAACTTCCACAAGAAAAGAAGGCACTGAAGAGAAAATGGATATTAAAGATCAAGAAAATGGCAGTGGAAAGGTGGTGAAGCATAAAGCATAGTTAGTAGTCATAGGATTCCTACAAAAAAAGGAATTGACTTTGATGAAATATTTTCACCAATTGTTAAATTGACTTCAATCTGTATCATCCTTGAATTGGTATCAAGTTTGAATTTGGAGTTTGAAAAAATGGATGTCAAGACAATATTTTTTTCATGGTGATCTAAATAAAGAAATCTATATGGAGCATTCGAAAGGTTTTGAGGTTTCAGGAATAGAAAACCTCGTCTATAAGCTTTTAAAAGATTATATGGCCTGAAGCAAGCACCGAGGCAGTAGTACAAACAGTTTTACTCATTCACGGTAAGTCAAGGATATAAAAGGACTGTTGCATCAGTGTGTTTAAATTCAGAGATTTTTGGATGTCAATTTTGTTGTACTTCTACTTTATGTGGATGACATGTTGATCGTCGGACAAGATGCAACAAAAATCAGACAGTTGAAGAAAGAACTCTCTAAGTCCTTTGAAATGAAAGACTCAGGTCCAGCTCAACAAATTTTGGGATTGCAGATAACTCACGATAGGAGAAACAAGAAGTTATGGCTATCTCAAGAAAATTATATTGAACGGGTGATTACACGGTTCAATATGAGTAATGTCAAATCGATAGGTGTCCCTTTGGCAAATCACTTCAAGTTGAGCAAGAGTTCGTGCCCTTTATCCAAGAAAGAGATTGAGGAGATATCTACAATTTCATATTCTTCAGCAGTTGAAAGTCTCATGTATGCCATGGTTTGTACGAGACCAGATATCGTACATACAGTAGGTGTGGTGAGTCGTTTTCCTTCTAATCCTAGAAAGAAACATTAGGAGATAGTTAAGTGGATTCTCAAGTATCTTAAGGTTAATTCAAAATCAAGTATGTGCTTTGGGGGAGCTGATCCAGTCTTGAAAGGCTATACAGATTCAGATATGGATGGAGATCTTGATGGTAGAAAATCAACATCAGGATATCTTTATACTTTTGTAGGGAAGTTATGTCATGGCACTCAAGATTGCAGAAGTGTGTTGCTCTATCCACAACTGAAGCAAAGTATATTGTTGTAGCGGAAGCTGGAAAAGAAATATTGTGGTTAAAGCGGTTTCTCCAAAAACTAGGGATGAATCAAACAGAGTATAAGATACATTGTGATAATCAAAGTGCTATTGATTTAAGCAAAAACTCAATGTATTATTCTCGGACAAAGTATATCGACATTCGCTGTCACTGTATACACGAGGTGATGGATCAAAAACTATTGAAGCTAGTAAAGATCCATATGAAGGAGAATCTAGCAGAAATGTTGACAAAGTTGGTCACTCAAGAAAAGTTAGAGCTATGCAGAGACATAGTTGGAATAAATTTCAGATAGTAACTGTGTCGGAATGCAGCTGAAGGGGGAGAATTGATATGTTCAGCAACCCCCAATTCTATAAGTCCACAATTTCAGAAGCAGCACACAATTGTTGAAGCTATCAACCACCATTGTTGAAGCCTTCATTGTTGAATGGAAAATTCAACCACCAACCACATTTTTAAGGCTATAAATAGAGCCTTATGTTTCACTTGTAAAACACACAAAAATACAATCCAGGAAGAGATTGAGAGAAGAAGAGAGTGTTTGGTGAGGTTTTTTGTAGAGACAAATTCTTGGTGTAAATTTTCTATAATTCTATTCTTGTGAAATAGAGTTATTTTTCCTTCTAAATATTCTATATAGTGATTAGAGAATCACAACAGTATATATGTCTGGGAAGATGCAGTTCTTGCTTGATTAAACACTGAAAATTAATTTTCTCAGCCGTTCAAATATCCAGTTGGTCTAGATTATCCAAAATAATGATTGAATTTAGAATAAAGCCATAATAAATTGACAAAAATACATAAAAGGATCACTAGATCAGTAACAGCTATGTCCTCAGCCCAACCACAAAGATGTGATTTGTTCAAACACACAATATTGTGTTCACAATGTTGAAAATATAATTAAATAATATAAAGTATGCTCTCTCTAACAACTTAAGCTTTTAGATGATGGTGGTCACACACTTCAAACAGATATATAGATGCTGCTCCTAAGTTAAAAGTACTTTATTTGAGGTATCTTGCAGAGAGCTGTGAGAGAGTATATGCTGAACTGGAAACAGAAAGGCTCGAGGCACAAAAATAGACATTAACTGGATTAAGTAGTTTCCTTCTTTGACCCTCTTTCATGCTAAATGCATCTCGAGGAGGGTGCAACATAGGTTGGTCTAGACAATTTGACAACATATATATGTACTTTAAAAAGTAGGATCACAGATTGAGAGACGTACTTAGGTCCTGCCGACATTGTTGGACAGCTTGATGGAGTGCAGAACTCAGTAAGGGTGCCATACAATATATTCACTTGGTTGAAAAAGTTAACAGCTGCAGCAAAAATTAGATAAATAAAGGTTAGAATGTGCTTATTATATATCTTTAGAAAACATCCAAATAGAAAAGCAACAATGACTTTTTCTGGTGAATAAACTGTGGCTAATACCAAGCAACTTATCTCAGACTTCTCTATCGTAACTACCAAAGGAAGAAGGTGGCCTATGTGACTCTGATAGAATTATATATTGATAATGATCAGTACCTTGGACAAGATCAATCATCTACACAATAATACACATATAAAATGAGAAAGGCGGTTAAGCTTAAACTATCGAGTTGGGATTCCATCTCATGAAATTTCTTTATTATTGAAAATAAATATTTTCTTCAAAGCAAACAAAACAGTTAACTACCATCAGGTTCATTCTTCCAAGGACAATGTGAATAGTTTATTGAAATTTTGATGTATCCGAACATTAATTCGGGAGTCTCTTGGACAGGGGCAGACCTACGTGGATGTCAGAGATTCACCTGAACCCCCTCGGTGAAAAATATATAGTATATATAGGTTAAATTTTCTATATCTTTGTACATATACTAATTTTGAATCATATAAATAAAAGAGGAGAGACAGTCTAGTGGTACTAGACTCCCAAATTTAGGTCGCGAATACTATTCTGAATTTGCAGGTTTGATTCTTATTGGGTGCATAGGCTGTCTTATTTTTTAAAATTGAATTCTACTTTTAAAAAAACATTAGAATAACTTAAAACGTTTTTCCTTTGATGTTTGTATTTGCACTCTAGTTCACGTATTTTTCGAACCCCCTGAGTTAAAATCCTGATTCTGTCAGTGCTCCTGGATATCTAAGTGACAAAGATCCTGCATCATTATATTGGCCATTGAAATAACACAAGCGCAAAAATAAAAGAAACTAGTAGTTGAGGGAGAGTTTGTTGGGAATAAACCAGCCATAGAAATAATATTTGCGGTAATACAAGCAAAAAAAGTGGAACACAATAACCAGTTAATCAACAAGAACAAAAAGAAAAGTAATGACACCAAAATTTTTATGTGGAAATCCTTCTAAATAAGGAAAAAAATACGGACCGAGAGGATCAACTGATATTACTATATCAAGAAATTATATACTTGTAGGTTTGAGTAAATACCCTAAAGGCCACTACAAACTCAAAAGAAATATTCCTCTTTTGGTTTTCCCACCTCACTACAATATCGCTCACAATCTCTATTTTTCCTCACAGATTATTTTCCTCTGTGATGCCTTACTCTTTTTTTCTCTCCTTTGTTTTTGGTGTGTTTAACAAATGAGCCAATGAACTCATTTTATAGGAAAATTTTTATTTTCTTTGATTTCATTTGATGACATCAATTAGAAACTAAAATTCAAAATTTGTTAGGTTTCTTGGTAGGAAAAAATGATGAAATATGGTTTGACAAAAATAGTGATCTTTTGGTTGTTGAGATTTGACAACTACCAAATTCACATTTTGACTCTCTAATTTTTAAACCTAACAAAGGAAAGAATTTTGTGACAGCGGATGGACAACTACGAATCTCCCCCACCAATCTCATGCACCGAAAGGAGAGAACACCGGCTTCTTAGTTTGAGTGCATCCCGACAAGTTCTTTACACAATTCAATTTTTTCTCTCGATGCCATATTCGTCAGTATACCTGAAGGATTCTCACTGGTAGGATCTTCATGACCTGCATAGATCCATCCTCTATATTTTTCCTAATTCAATGATATATCATGTCAATATGCTTTGTCCTTGCGTGATACAGGGTATTTTTGCTCAAGTCTATTGTACTTTTATTGTCATAGTAGACAACATACTCCTTCAGATGCCATCCAAGTTCTTGAAGAAATTATTTCAGCCACATCATCTCTTTGCCAACTTCAGTAGCTGCAATATACTTTATTTCAGTTGTAGAGAGTGGAACATACTTCTGCAACTTCGACTGCCATGATATAGCTCCTCTTGAAAATGTAAACAGCTATCAAGTAGTGGATCACCTCAACATCTGTATAGCCCTTCAAGATTGGATCAGATCCTTTAAAACACAAGTAGTCTCCTGCGGAACCTCTCAGGTATCTGAGTATCCACTTAACTGCTTTCTAGTGTTCTTTTCTAGGACTTTCAAGAAATCTTCTAACAACACCAACTGCATGAGCACTATTAGGTCTGGTACATACTATTGTATACATCAAACTCCTGACCGCTGAAGAGTAGGGAATTTTGGTCATATTTTCTTTCTCCTCCTTTGTTGTAGGACACATATTCTTGCTCAACTTCATATGACCAACAAGAAGGTGTGCTAATAGCTTTAGCATTCTTCATATTAAAGTGATTTAGTACACATTCAATATGCTTTTTCTGAGATAGCCACAACTTTCGATTTGTTCATTCTCAAACAATCTTTATCCCCAAAATTTATTGTGTTAGACCCAAGTCCTTCATGTCATATGACTTGGAAAAATCTCCTTTTAGCTTGGAAATTAGATCTGTCTTTTCGTACAATTAACATATCACCCACATACAATAATAAAATAATAAAGTTGTTGTCAAAAACTTTTTTGAAGTATACACACGGATCAAAATAGGTCTTTGTGTAAGTTTGAATTTTCATAAAAGAATCAATTTTTTTTGTACCACTATCTTGGAGTTTACTTCAACCCATAGAGACTCTTATTCCATTTGCACATCATGTGTTTCTTTTCAAATACTTCAAATCCTTCTGGCTGCTCCATATAAATCTCCTCTTCCAAATCCCTGTGAAGGAATGCAGTTTTCATGTCGACCTTCTCCACTTCAAGATCTAGATTAGCTGCTAGGCTCAAAATAGTTTGAATAGAAGTCATTTTGACAACAGGTGAAAAGATTTAATCAAAATCAATACCTTTATTTTTTCAAAACCTTTTACCATCAAATAAGCTTTGTATCTAACCAGCTTGCTATTTTCATCTTTCTTGAGTTTAAAGATCCATTTGGACTTAAGTGGTCTTTTACCTTTTGGAATTTCAACTAGTTTTTATGTGTAATTTTTCTATAGAGATTTTATTTGTTCTTGCATGACTTTCATCCGCTGATTCTTTTCAGGATGAAACAACACCTTTTAAAGACTTTCTGGTCCCCCTCATCATTGAAGAGGACATACTCTGAGGAAAGATACTTGGATAACACCACCCTTTGCCTTTATGATCTTCTCATAGTTTGAGATTGTTCTTATTCTTCTTGAGAAGGGAACTCAGCTTGCTCAGTAAATCACCAAGTTGCTCCTCCTACTAAACAACCATATTTGGTTACTCTCCTTGATCAGCAACCTCATAGGTCATACTTTCTACATATATGGAGTGATTAGAAGTAGAAGGAATAGTAACAAGATTAGGGACTATACCATTCTTTTTCTTGGCCTTCTCAGACAGGTCATCAAGAGTTTTAACTTTACTTTCTTGAAAGCTTACATATATGCATTGGATGACCTTCTTCTTTACTGGATCCCATAGTCTATATCAAAATTCTTCATCTCTATATCCGATGAATATGAGGGAACTAATTTATCATCTAGCTTGGTTCTCTTCTCCTACGGTACATGTGCAAAAGATTTACAACCAAACAGCTTTAGATGCGAGTAGGACACTTTTTTATTGGTCTATAATCTCTTTGCGATGTCAAACTCCAATAGAACTGATGGACTATAATTGAGACTGACTTAGGCAATTTAGACATTCGAATCATGTTTCTCATCTTCTCAACAATAGTGTAATTCATCCTCTCAGCTACACCATTGTGTTGTGAAATTCTAGAAACTGTCTTTTTATGCCTGATCCCATGGCTTGAACAGTACTTTTCAAATTCCCTAGAAGTGTACTCATCTCCATTGTCAATTTGGAGATGCTTAAGCTTTCGACCTACCTCCGTTTCTACCAGAGCATGAAACTTTTTGATTACTTAAAATAACTAATTTTTGGTTTCAAGATATAAACCCACAATTTTCGTGAAGCATCATCAATAAAAGTAAGAAAATATTTGTTATCGTCTATTGATTCTATCTCAATTGGACCACAAACATCTGAGTATACCAAATCAAGTATATTCAATTTTCTGTCAGATGATTCTTGAAATGAGACTCTATGTTACTTACCAAATAAACAATAGTCACAAGGTTTTATCATCATACCTTTGGCAAAAGAAATGAGTGATTTTTTGACAAGAATTTGCGATCCTTTCTCGCTCATATGACCTATTCTTTTATGCCACAAATCTATAGAAATCTCTTTATGAGCCGTATTTAATTCACCTCGATATATTTCTATATTTTTCCTATGCAACGTGCCACGAGCAACTCCCTTTGCAATCCCCAATTCCCCTTTGGTAAGTCTCCAATTTTTATTTGCAAAGTAGTTTTATATTCATCTCGGTCCAAAGCAATTTTTGAGATTAAGTTCATTTACAAATTAGGTACATGGTGCGCATCCTTTAGAGTCAATGTGCATCTGACAATAGTCTTGATACAAATATCTCAGATTCCCTCAATCTTTGAGTAGCTTGTGTTACCCATTCTCACCTACCAAAATCAGTTGCTACATATCTACAAAATCACTTGCTACATATCTAAAAAATATATCTCTTACCGGTGTAGCATGGTAAGATGCTCCTATGTCAACCACCCATTCTGACTCTACACCTACCAAGTGCATGCACTCCTATTCCTTGTTTATGAAGAGAATAACGTTGTCATTTTTTTATCATGATAGGTGTGTTGTCATCGTTCTTTTGGCCACTACTTTCACCTTTGCCCCCCTTTAGATTTGGACAATCTCTTTTGAAGTGACCTGATTGATCGCAATTGTAGAAATTTCTTATTTTTTATTTTTATCGGATCTTGGGTTTTCTACGAACTCCTGATCTACTATAGTTGTTCAAACTCCTTTGGTAATTCTTGCCTCTACTCTCTATGATGAGAGCATGTGCATGATTTTTTAGGCTTTTTTCTCATCATCTTAATGAGTAGAATAGCTGATGTAACATCCTTTAGCTTAATATCATCTTTACCATGTAAGATTGTTGTTACCAATTTATCATAGAAAGATGGTAACGATTTTTGGATCACGATGAATTTATCTTCCTCTTTGATCTTTACTCCAAAGTTTGCTAGCAACGTGATTAGTCCATTAAGCACATTTATACGTGAAAAAAAATTGTACCTTCACCCATATATAGGGCGTACAACTGCTTCTTTATGTGCAATTTATTTGTAAGAATTTTAGATATTTATACATTTTCTAACCTTGTCCAAATGCCACATGCGATCTCTTCATCGATAATGATATTAACCACATCATTTGTTAAGTTTAACCTGATTGCACTAGAAATCTTTTCTTCCCTTTCTTCCCAATCCTCAAGTTTCATGGATTAGGACTTTTTGAATTTGCCGCTCAATTCCTGGTGCATCCTTTGTTGGATGAGGAAATTCCTCATCATTCTCTTTCATGTTGAGAAACCATTATTACCATTAAATTTTTCTACTTCGTACTTAATTCCAAACATTTTTCTTTTACTGAGTGTAGTACAATAGACAACAAAAAATATTTCTGTAATGTCCATTGACCCGCCGGTAGAGCCTTTCAGGCTACTAGACCAAGCTCAAACTGAGCGTTTGTCAAAGGAGACATAACTCTACAAGAATTATCCACAAACTTGTCCTACAACACTGAGAAATCGAATTTAAATGGGGCAATGTTAGAGGCAATTTCTGATTAACAGTGATGCTGGGCACCAAATATTACTTCTCATGTTAATTCAAGTACTATTCGAGTGATTCCAAGTCATAGAGATGATTCACGAGACAAAGATTTACCTACAAACTAAAAATCATAATATTCTAACATCCAAAATCTGAGTTGTCATCAAAGGGATTTGGAGGAAAATGCCACTACGTCAAACAACACCACTCCAATATTCTTCCAATTTCTGATATACAAGGGGTTAATTCAGTGGATAGGGAGGAAAATGGAGTTCACATCGCCTCTAATGACAAAGAATTGGAATAGTTATCTGTAGATATGATTATTGATTTGAATTTGAAAATAAAGTAGGGAGGTCCTAGCTATTTAGTCCCTTTGAAGGCTCAATCAAAAGTTGACAATTTTGAAAATGAAGCTCAGGTGAATAAAAATATCCAACAGCAATCTCATTGATTGAACATGATGTAACAATGAAGATTTATGAATTAGAACAAATGGAAGACAGGGCCAAAGTGAATCCCAACTCAAAGGTTATAGAAGGTAAGGAAAAGAATCAAGAAGATTAATTGGAGGAAAAAGATTACTCACCAAAGGATAAGCAGCTACCAGAAGAAATTCAACGGCACATACAAGGAGCTTTGACTGGTAAATCCACTATCAATTCTAAATTTCTTAATTCTAACCTTGTGAATACCAATATAGCTCATTTTCATTCCAATGCAATAAGCAAAATGGTGGTAGTTCAAAGTGTATAGTGTAGGAAAGGAATCAGACCAAAAATAATTACAAATCCTCTTATGATCTTAATAACAAAGGAAAGGAGAAAGGGGATAATACTGAGGTCCAACAACAAAGATCAAAGATCACTACCCCTGCACAACACAACTATCCTAAAGTCTCTAATAATTTTTGAAAATACATCCCCAACAAGCAAAGAAATAATCAGCCCACCAAACAACATATTCCCATTGATAGTAGAAATAAAAATCCTCAAACCAACACATTTTTCACCCCCAAAAATGATTTAGTGGCTGAACCTGTTTCCTACACGGTTATTCAAACTTATGCCACTAGACTTAGAATAAATCAAGCCAGAAATAAAATCCCTATTGAACTTTCCACTCCCAAATTTACCACCAAACAAAGACTACCTGCAGTGATCTTCAAAAAAAAGGACTTTATGGTCAAGCTGGCTAAGAGGTGTAAATTTACTCTGGTAGGAAAGTTTAGTAATACTATGCCTAAAATTGAGTTGGTTAAAATATCAGGAGGGGTTAAAATAGCACACTTTAATGCTAGGAATGTGTATATTGACCTTGATAATAAAGTGGACTATATTACTGTGTGGACAAGGCAAAAGATAAACATTGAAGGTCAACTCATGAGGATCCAAACTTGGACTCCAACCTTCAAAATAGAGGAGGAAACACCTATAGTGACAATTTGGGTTACATTGTCTAAGCTTCTATGACATTGCTATAAAAAAGAGTTTGTTGCAGCTCTCTTGTCTCTTATAGGAAAGGTGATACACTTAGACACAAATACTACCCAAAAAACTAGGGAAAGTTTGGACATAATCAAGTTACAAGTGGACATAACTAAGGAGAGACCACCCCGTGTTATGATAGCCTTTGATGATGAAGATATTACTATAGAGAGATGACAGGCTATCCAGTATGAAGGGGTCGCTGAGTATTGTACACACTGTAAACACCAAGGTCACATGGTCTATGTTTGTCCTATTACGAAGAAAGAAAAGGAACAGAAAAGAAGAAAAAATCAAGAAGTTAAAAATAGGAATAAGAGAAAAGTTGATGTTGAAAAGAAAAATAATGAAGTATTTCAAGGTGTTGAGGAGAAAGAGGATGCTGGAAATATTACTGCTAATGAACAACAACAATAAACAACAGAGGTGATAAATGGTTCACATGTTGATCAATGCCAAACTCAGAAGAGAAAAAACTTTAGAGGCCACACAAATGGTCAACACAGTAAAGAAAGTGCCCCTATTTCTCCTCAAAAATAGGTAGCAAAAAACCAACAAGTTGTGAACAATACTCAGTTAGGTATGAACTCTAAATTTAATGATAATATCAATAGTTATGTTGATCTTGATGAACAAGATCAACCCACTAACCATGCTACACGCTATAACAAAAGTAAGAATGCTTCTTCTACTAAGGAGATTCGAACAAACAATGGCAACAAGTCTACCAATAGCTCATCTATTGACTTATCTCTCCCAAAATCCCATTACCACCTACTATTACTACTGCTATAGGTACAAAAAACATAAGTGAACAAGGCAAAGGTGGAAAAAACACAGGTATTGACTCAGTTCTCCCCACCCCCAAACCCACCACTGTAATTATTTATGTATTGGTTGCTGATGTAATTAAAGGAGGTATAGATATAACGGAATAGGAGAAAATAACTAACCTGCAAGATGGGGTACCAAAGTGGAGGAAATTGTCTCATGTTTTGTATGAGAAACCACACATTGAACCTAGGATTGACCTTAGAGCTTCTGCATCCACTCATTACAACAAATCAAAAATGATCATTGAGGAACACTATACACAAACTCAACAAATTCTGGGAACAAAGTAGGTTCAGGGTTCGAACTCTAGGTATGTGTCTAATGGTGGTAAAATAAAAATATTGACTAATCAGAATCTTGAGGTAGCTGATACCTTGATGAATCAAAATTATGAAGCTACCAAGAATAATATTGATGTTAGTCAGGGACAACATCAAAGCACCAGGGGTCACTCTCCAAAAAAAAGTGGGTGAGAGTCTTAACAAGGTTACGAAAGATAACCAGTGTCAAAGGGTTAATAATGAATCTGTCATCTACTAAGGAGATGGTGAATATGCTAGACCTCCTAATAACAAGTCATAAGAAAAGAAGAGCAAGAAAAAAAGAGATGTGATCAAGAAGAGACAACAAAAAGATCACAGAAACAGGTGTATTGATAACTCCCAACAAGCTCAACAGGGTACTTCCAAGGATCTTTGTGTCTTGGATACTATACCAAGGGACCCTCCTGTTGATATTGATAAGTATGGTTTTATTAACTCAGAGGATAAAAATTATTGAGATACTCAGTCCATAAATGATAATGAAGATGAAGAGAAAGAGACCAGTGAACAGTTGATTAGAGCTTTTGGACCTTCTGTGACCAGTGATTTTCAACAAGAAATCAGTGACACTCAAGGACTGTCACCCAGGGAAAACAGAAATAAGTTAATACCAACAAACAAACTCTTACTAGCACATCTTCTATTTCTAGCAGACCCACAACAAGGTCAAAAGGTAGAGGTCATTAATGATTAATGCCTCTGAACTTCATTGTCCTATAAGATTTGTTTTAAAATTATTGTAACATTTTTTCATTTGTATCACACATATTATGTTAAATGACTCAACTAGTTATTATTTATTTATTTTATTTTTTACTAGATTAATATTTATATTGGAGCCTAATTAATTTCGATTAGATGTTATGGACATTACTAATATTAATTGAGAGTAGAATTTATGTATTAAGAAGATAATTTTACAAAATAAAATAATTGAAAGAAATGAAAGTAAAAAGCAAAAAAAGGAGAAACAAGATAAACATGAATGGAGGCCATAGAGAGGTGCCATGTCACCTTGTCTATGATCCTCCTATATATATATATATATATATATATATATATATATAGATTTATGTTAGTAGCAGTAATTCATGATTAATGCAGTTTGCTCGAATGATAGAAGCATTAATACCAATGGATCTCTTGAAATACTCCAAAATTTCAAAAAAATACATAAGCTATCTATTATTGGTATTCTTGAACCATTCTCAGATAACTCTTAGATAAACTTTTGTAACCTCCAACTGAATATGGATGAATCATATTGTAATCAAAATGGAAAGATTTGTATATTTTGGACCAATGATCTTGACCGCAAAATTCTGGATTCTGATGACCAGCAAATCACTTGTGAGATGAAACATGTTGAACACAATGAAGTTTTCTTGATGACCTTTATCTATTCAAAGTGTAGTGATATCTTAGAAGGCCTTTATGGGATAAACTCCTTCATCTCTCTAACAAAAATATTCCTTGGTGCACACATGGGGACTTTAATGTTATCTATTCTATTGAGGAGAAAAAAGGGGGGATTTCTTATAATATGAAAAAAAATTTGGAATTTATTAGTATTTTGGAAGCTTGTGTACTCATGGATTTGGGATTTACTGGACAACAATTAACTTGGTTCAATCAAATATCTATGAATTGCTAAAATTTGGAAGAGCCTAGATAGAGCATTAGTCAATGACATATGGTTGGAACTTATGCCTCAATCCACCATTACTCATCTTCCATTCGTGAGATCTGATCACTGTCCATTACTGATGAAAATAGTGGTAAGATAAGATAACATCACAAGATACTTCACGTTTTTTGACTGTTGGGTTGATAACAAATTTTTCATGAACATTGTCAAAGAATGTTGGAATAAGCAAAACTACTGTGAACCTATGTGGAAATTTCACATGAAAATGAAAAGACTCTCTTCAACTCTCAGTAGCTAGTATAAAAGGGAGTATGGGGATATCTATGCTGAGGTTAAGGAACATGAGGAAAGTGCTAGCATTGCTGAGGAAGAAATGATCAGTAATAACACTAAAGAGAATAGGACTATGCTACACTGCTATAATGCTGAATATATCAAATATCTCAAGTTGGAAGAGGCCATTCTTAAATATAAAGTTCAAACTAAATGGTTAAAAGAAGGTGATGCAAACTCCAAATGCTTCCATGCTCTTATGAGAGGGAGAAGAAGGAGACTATTTATCCATAAATGTTGTACTGACAGTGAGGGGTGGATCCAAGGTTATGTGAACATAGCCAAGACAACTTGTGATCACTTTAATAATATCTTCTCAGGTCATGCACAGAATCAATGAAGACATTTTACAATGCATCCCATAGATGGTTACATAGGAACAAAACTAGACTCATCAAAGCATGCCCAATATGCGGGAACTTAAACATGTGTTTTCTATGAATTCCAACTCAGCTGCAGCTCCAGATGGAATGAGTGGCAAATTCTTCCAAGCTTGTTGGGAATTTATTAAAAGTGATCTCCTAGAGGTGGTTTATTACTTTTTCTGTAGCCAATACATGCCTAAATCTTTCTCCCATGCATGTTTGGTTCTACTCCCAAAAGTGGACCATCTTAATAACGTTTCAGAATTCAGACATATAAGCCTCAGTAATTTTACCAATAAAATTATATTCAAATTACTTTATCTCAGATTGAATCATATTCTTCCCCACCTCCTCTCTGAAAATCAATCTGAATTTGTTAAAGGTAGGAGCCTTTCAGAAAATATTATGTTGGCTCAGGAGATCATTCATGGTATTAAAAAACCTAAGGAAGGGAATAAAGTGGTAATCAAACTTGACATGACAAAAGCCTATGAAAGGGTGTCATGGTCTTATACTTATTTGGTCTTGAGAATAATGGGATTTAAAAAAATATTCATTGGCATGGTTTGGAGGATCATGAGTAATAATTGAGACTCTATAATCATCAATGGTACATTGCATGGTTTTTTCATTCCACTTGAGGGCTGAAACAAGGTAACCCCCTTTCTCCATCTTTGTTCATTATGGGAGCTGGGGTCTTGTCTAGAATTTTGAATTTGTTACATTATAATAAGCTTTATAAGGGGTTTTAGATGGAAAAAAGAGGCTCATAAATCAACCACCTCCGTTTTGTTGATGACATTATCATTTTTACTTCAAGTGAGAACTTCTCTCCAACTCATCATGAAGACTCTATCTACCTATGAAACTATGTATGGTTAGCTTATTAACAAAGATAAGAGTCATTTTATGGTTCCCTCAAAATCTCCCCATACTATTCTGAGTACCATTTAGGAGGTCACTAGTTTTGTACAAAAAGATAGCCCCATTACTTATCTGGAATTTCCTTTATTTATTGGAAGGTAGAGGATTATTTATTACTCTAATATTGTAGCTAGTTTGGTTAAAAAATTAGTGGTTAGCAATCAAGGATCCTTAGCTATGGAGGCATAGTAACTTTGATTAAGCATGTACTCCAATCACTTCCTATTCACACCATGTCAGTAATATCTCCTCCCAAAACCACTCTCAAATATATCAGGAGCCTTATTATTGATTTTTTCTGGGGTTGGGACAAGGATAAAAAGAAATACCATTGGGTTTCTTGGGAGACTCTCACTTTCCCTTGTGAAGAAGGAGGAATAGGGGTAAGACTGCTCAAGGATATCTGTACCTCTTTTCAATATAAACAATGGTAGTTATTTAGAACTAAAGTTTCATTGTGGGATCAGTTTCTCAAAGTCGAATACTATTAGACGGCAAATCCAATTGCAAATAAATGGGGCTCAGGACAATCTTTACTTTGGAAGCACATGATGAGAAACAAACACATGGCTGAAAATCACATCTTGTGAAAACTTAACTCTGGTACTTGTTCATTCTGGTCGGATGATTGGTTAGGGGTTGGTCCTTTATCAAACTACAGACTTCACTATTCCAGACTGGACAATACCAAGGTTTATTATTTTTTGGTAAATGATCAGTGGAATGAAATAAGAATCAGATAATTTTTCCCACCTCTTATGGTTTCTGCAATTTTAAATACTCAATTTCATTATCAAGAAGGGGTTACAGATGAGGCAATTTGAAAATCAAATGAAAATAGAAGCTTTACTTGTTCTTCATCTTCGGAAACTATTAGAAAAAAGAAACTCAAAACCATGATCAACAGGAGTATTCTGGCACAAACTTATACCTTTTAAGATCTCTTTTCTTTTTTGGAGAGCTATCAGAGAGAAATTGCCTGCCAACAAGAAAATTACAATATTTGGAATGGAACCTGATGAATGTTCCTATTGCATCAGGACTGGGAAAGATACCATTGAATATATATTTTTCAATGGACATCTTACAAATCATATTTGGAAGTTCTTTTCAGCCAGCATGGGTAGCATTCACAAACAAGTTCCTTTTTGGAATTTGTTAGGCTGATTTGGTGGAGTATGGGATACAAAAATGAGGCACAAGCTCATCATTCAGTCCTTGCCTATTATTATATGTTGAAACCTTTGAAAAATTATGCATTCAGTAAAATATGGAGAAAAATAATCCAACATCCCAAGGGTAAAATTTTTTATTATGAGAGATGTTTCCCTGCTGCTCACTACTATATTTCTCTATATTTCATGGCCTAATAGCTGGAGGGAATTACTGATTATGATGGAGAATTGTAGGTAAGTCTCCTAATTGCATTTACAAGCTCAATACAGATGAAAGTGCCCTTGAAAACCTTGGAAAGATAGGAGGGGTGGTATTCGTAGGGACCATCTAGGTAATATTATCTGTGCTTTTGCTACTCCTTTGGGAATGGGGACTAATAATTAGGATGAAATTAAAGCAGCAACATTTGGAGTCAATTGGAGCATCCAACATGTTTTCAACAAAATCATACTTGAAGTTTACTCAGAGTTATTAACCAAATGGCTCAATCACAACACTTCAGTTCCATGGACAAATGATCAGTACATTAGAGACTTGTAAGAGCTTGTCAGGCAGTTTGAATTTTTTCAGTGTAATCATGCTTACAGGGAGGCTAAATGCACAACTGATTCACTCTCTATGTGGAGCCACAAACTTGATATTCCTCAATACTTTTATACCTAAAATCAACTTCTAGGGGAAACCAGAAGTCATTTTATTATGGATAAACTTGGTATGGTTAACTTAAGGACAAGAAAGATAAAGAGAATTAAACAACCTCCATGATGGTTCTATCTTTTTATTCAATACAGTTTATCTCTATACCTTTTGTTCTTCCTTACCTTATTCACTCTAGCTATCTCTGATTAAAGTTATAGCTTTTTTGAATAGGTCTTAGTTTTAGTTGATTGTATTTTTCTTACTTTGCAAGGGGAGAGTCTCCCTCGTTATGTTTTCTTAGATTCTATGTATCGAGATGAGTCTTCTTTTCTAGGTGATTAGCTTTTAGGTTTCATTTTATAGTATTGGGGATGAATTGATCGACCTTAATAGGATGACCGACTTATTCACTACCTTAGGTTCAGAGATAAGGTTTATGTCTCCCTCCTTGTACTTTTGATTTTTATTATTTATGTTAAGGCTTGGGGGTGTTGCTAAGACCTTGACCCCCTCAAGGATCGTTAAAAAAAACCCACCACAAAAATAATATTTGCGGTAATACAAGCAAAAAAAGTAAAATACGATAATCAGTTAATCAACAAGAACAAAAAGACCAAGACTTTTATGTGGAAATACTTCTAAATAAGAAAAAAAATCATAAGCCGAGAGGAGCAGCTGATATTATTATAACAAGGAATTATACACTTGTAGGTCTAAGTAATTTCTCTACACTACAAACTCAAAAGAAATATTTCTCTTTTGATTTTTCCACCTCACTACAATATCGCACACACTCTTTATTTTTCCTCATAAATTATTTTTCTTTGTGATGCCTTACTCTTTTTTTCTCTCTTATATTTCTGGTGTGTTTAACAAATGAGCAAATGAGCTCTTTTTATAGGGAAAAATTTATTTTATTTGATGCCATTGATGACATCAATTAGAAATCAAAATTCAAAATTTGTTAGGTTCCTTGGTAGGAAAAAATAGTGACATTTGATTTGACAAAAATAATAATTTGTTGGTTGTTGAGATTTGTCAATTACCAAATCTGCATTTTGACTCTCTAATTTTTAAACCCAACAAAGAATTTTTTTTTGTAGCATGGGGTGAACAACTACAGAGTTACCTTTGACATTTTTGATTAATTACTTCACATTACTCTAATCAAACCATTGAAAGCCAAAATCTTGCTCGGTGGATCTAAAATTGAAAACCCAAAGAAGAAATACAATGCATGCATGTATCCACAAATACGCACAACTCTTAAGGAAATTAAAAATGAGGAATGCAATTTGAGAGGAACGTATAGAATGCTCACTAGGTGTTAGGAACCAGCTTGGGACTTTATAAATCTCATTAGAAATAGTCCAGTAACGGAATGATATAGCCTTCCTGTGCAATGTGTTTTAACGTACCAAGTAAGCCACTTTTTTCTAAGAAAAGATTCTCGAGGGGCGTGGTTTGACTCATAGAAGCGAAGATCAACTATAATAGTGTCTGAGGAGGAGTTTCTATGTGAAAAACAAAAGAGTTCAAATCTCAGGGCATCCAAATGAGGTAAACCTGAGAAGCTCTAAAGGAGTTCGATTCAATACTCTATTGTGTGTACTTTGACCACCAATCTAGCCTTCAACCCCTCAACTGCTCCATCATCCTTTTGTTGTCTTTATAGACCCACTATTGATTTTTCTAGAGGAAGAGAGACTCAATCCCAAGAAGTAGACCTTGGACAAGTTCAAGCAGTACCGTAGAAAGCAGGCTACACCTAGTTTGCCTATATATCCAATATCCGCTGAAAAGTAAAATCGATATGCATATCCATCCCTCTATTTCGATAGAAAATTTTAGCCTTCATCCATGAATCGGGGCATCACTACCAACAAGGTCCTCTTCCATAAATAGACATACACATGATAAAACTAGAAAGGCATTTAATTAATTACCAACCTTGCTTCCTGATGGAACACTCTTTTTAGCACGAAAGGTATTTTGATTCCTAAAACAACCATGTGAACAAGAATTAATCAATCAACCCATGATAGTAATAATGATTAGATCTTTCATTATCAATCATCTCCAAAGAAATCCGCCATAATTAAATTAGAAGGATAATATATAGAAAATAATTATGCATATATACAACATATGCCTGCTTCCAAGGCCAAACAGACTCATGATGGATTTTGAGATTGTCTAGAAAAAGTTGTGTGTATATTTAAGAGAATGAGGAAGCGGGGCATAGACAATGTGTCTCTGGCTGTATATGAATTTAAAAATTTAGTTTTTTTCCATTTGCCAGCACCAAGCTTACCTGACTCAATGCAGCATGCACGTTTTGTACTATTGCATTAAGCTTATCTGGCTCAATGCAAATTGATTCAACTTTGTTTTAGTAACATAAAGCAAGTGGTTGTGTGCAATTGACTTCCTCCCTTCATTCTTCTATTCAAGTGGGAGGAAAAAGACTTTTACGCTTTATGGTCTGAATTCAACGGATGAGCCTGTAGCTTATGAGGTTGTCAAAATGAAACAAAATTATGATGGGGGATGCACCGAGTTTCGAACTCAAGCAAGTCAATTAAAAATGTCTTATTTTTTTTTTATGAATTATTCTATACTCACTCTATCTCATATTAGTTGTCTACATTATTAACAACAGCCTTCCTAAATTACTTTTTAATTTACAAAATCAAGAGAAAATTAACTAAAGTTTTCCCATTTTATTCTCATAATTAATTTTATTTAAAAATATAAATAAGTTTGTAAAGTTGCAAAAATATTTCCTAAGGGGTAAATTAGTAAAATTACCCTTCTTATTTATGTTTTTTAAGGGAGGTTTAAAACAAAAGTGGGAAAAAGTTAAGGGGACAAAAAAGTTTTAAAACTAAAAAAAAGTGACAAAAGTATTAATTATTGACTAGAGGTGACAATTTTAAGATTACATTGACACTAATTTTAAAATCCTTAAGTTTTATTATTTACACAAAAATCCTATAGCAATGTCTATTGTCTTCATGAAAATTAGTTAAATTTATGGAAAACGTCCAAAGTTAAAAAATGAAGAAAAATTTATAACTTTGTCCTCGATCTCTTTCGAAACTGAGTTTTAAAGCTAACGACATTATATTAAGAGATTTTAAATATTTATGAAATGGGATATCCAAAGAATTGTGCAGTCCAGTCCACGTTCTTTCAAAGTCATAAAAAGTTGCAGCCCACTATTCTTTGTCAACAAAATGCATTAATTTGTTGGATAATTGCAAACTTTCATCCTCTTTTGATTGGTCCAAGTTTGATGAAAGTTGGCACCGGCCAACTATAATGACCCTCCAAGTTACTTTCTTCCTTTTTGATTTTTTCAGCATTTAGAGCTTTCCTGTAGTGATTCCAAGTTATGTTTCCGCTTTATTTGTTTATCATTACCACTGAAATGCTTAATGAATGCTAAGAGGCTTGGGTGAGGTACCTCTGAATGTATCATTCGCCATGTCACGTCTAGGCCCTAGGCTTGGATTGTAACAATAGTGCATCTTCACTGTATATGGCCTTGATAAATTTGGTTACGGGCTATATGATCCAATTGAGTAGAAGCTTATGAAAATCCGCAATATCGTCTATATGGAGACTCAAATCATTGAAGATATTGATAAAGAGGAGAAGCTAGAATCTTCAAGTTCTGATGGTGTAGTCCATCTTGGTCAAGTTCCTCATACAAGTGTGTATGGCGTTAGTGGGCTTTATGATCATAGTGATGCTCAGAATCAAGTCCTAAATCAATATGTTGATGTTGATGATTACAATGATGTTGTTATTGATGATGCTCCTGCTCATGAAGTTGTGGACAAATCAAATATTCCTCTTAGGAGATCCATAATAGAATATATTCATTCCTCTCTTGATTCACCTAATGAGTATGTGCTACTCACTGACGGAGGTGTACCTGAGTGCTATGAGGAGGCCATGGAAGATGAGCATAAGGATCAATGGATAGAAGACATGCAAGATGAGATTAAATCTTTGTATGAGAACCACACTTTATGAGTTGGTAAAATTGCTTAAGGGCATGAGAGCTTTGAAGAACAAGGGGATGTTCAAAATTAAAGTTCAAAGAACACAACTTGAAGCCTGGGTACAAAGGTAGATTGGTTGTTAAAGGATTTGGTCAAAGAAAGGGTATTAACTTTGACAAAGTATTTTCTCCTTTCATGAAAATGTCCCCCATTCATACAATTCTTGATTTGGCTTCTAGTCTTAATTTAGAGATTGAATAGATAGATGTGAAGATAGATTTTCTTTATTGTGACCTAGAAGAGGAGATTCATATGGAGCAACCTGAGGGCTTCAAAGTAAACATTAAAAAAAAATTGTGTGCAAACTTAAAAAGAGTCTTTCTGGCCTAAAGCAATCTCTTAGACAGTGTGTATTTGTACAAAACATTTCTGATGATGATTTAATTATCCTTTTGCTATATGTGGATGAGATATAGATTGTGGGTAGGAATATTTTCAAGATGAACGAATTGCTGAGAATGAGAATTACTCGTCTCAAAGAAGAAAGGAAGATTTACTTGTGACAAAAAAAGTACATTGAACGTGTCCTGGAGAACATCAACATGAAGAATTATAAGCTTGTTAGCACACCTCTTGCTGGTTGTATGAAGTTGAGTAAGAAGATTTGTCCTACAGCTCGGGAGCAAAAATAAAGCATGGCCAAATTTCCATATTCCTCTGTAGTCGGAAGTTTAATGTATGCAATGTTATGCACTAGACCTGTTATTACTCACACAGTTGGTATTGTCAGCAGATTTCTCAATCACCCAGGAAAACAGCATTGAGAAGCTGTAAAGTGGATACTAAGGTATCTGAGTGGAAGATCAGATGAATGCTTGTGTTTTAGAGGATAAAATCCAATCTTGAAGGGCTATACAGATGCTGATATGACAGGTGAACTTGATAACATAAAATCCACTACTGATATTTATTTACTTTTTTAGGGGAAGCTATATCATGGCAGTCGAAGTTGGAAGAGTATGTTGCACTGTCTACAATTGAAGCTGAGTATATTGTGGCTATTGAAGCTGGCAAGGAGAAGATATGGCTCAAGCAATTCCTTCGAGAGCTTTGCTTGCATCAAAAATAGTATATCGTTTATTCTGACAGTCAAAGTGCAATAGACTTGACAAAGAACTCCATGTAGAATTCAAGAACAAAACACATAGACGGGAGATATCACTGGATTCGAGAAAAGATAGAAGACGAATTTATGCAGGATGAAAATATCTCTACGAATGAGAATCCTACAGATATGCTGACCAAAGTGCTAATAGGGGACAAGTTTGAATTCTGCAAAGAACTTATTGGCATGAGCTCTCTCTGATAAGATGAAGATACCTTCTTGTAGTACATGAAACTGGAGGGGGATATTTGTGGGGTTCAGTCCCCGTTCTTTCAAAGTCATACAAATCTGTAGTTCACTCTACTTTGACAACAAAATGCAATAATTTATTAGCAAATTATAAACTTTCATCCTTTTTTGATTGGTCCAAGTTTGGTGAAAGTTGGTTGTAACACCCCCTAAAAATATTATATATGACGTTTTAATTCTTGATGAAAATAATATCTCTTTTGTATTTTGGACATAACTCTTAATTCGATGGTCCAAATTAGGTAATTCAAATTTCTAAATAACTCAAACATCATTACCTACAACTTTTTTGTAGATGATATTTTAAGTTTCGGAGGTTATGTAGGTTAAATAAATTAATTGTTGCAATATATGGTTTTGTCATGAAATGGAGTATTCGTAGAAGAAAAATCATATCTCACTGTAGGATGCTCGAAATTGGTTGATTCTTGAATGACATAAAAGTAACATCTAGAGCAACAATTTATATGAGACACCAAATCCAAATAAGGAAGTTATCTTGTTCAAACGCAGCTCCAAAAAAGAGTATTGCATTAAAATAAGGTTCATCTCACCAACAATGAAGAGAACTAGATCCATTTGACATCCCATGACATCAATAGTCCTCTATTTGATATCATTCATGATATCACAATCTTCTATTAAATATTTAGATTTTTCTTTATAATTATTTGAATTATTGTTAGGTCCCTCCTTTACACCTATAAATACCCACCTTATTTCGTCATTTTTTCATCAAGATTTCTCAAGTAACTCTTCTCTCTATACACTCCTTTGCTCATTCTCAAAATATAGTTTTAGTTCTTAGTAGTGTAGAAATACTATTCCGGTGATTCATATACTTCGGGAAGTACACAAAATGCTCTGACGAGGATTCAAATGTGTCCATTAAGTTTTTCGATTCTAAGTAACGCTTCGAATTCTAGGTATGTAAAGCTTATATGAGAATATTCCTTCTACTCTCATGCAAAAAATATTTTGATTAAATGATAAATTATATTTATTTTCTTTAAACTTTACTCTAATTTATGTGGGTTCTTCCACCCATGTAGTTCAAAACTCTTTCAACTAAATCTCTTGATTTCAAGTATGATTTTTTTTTGGGTAAATTCATATTTCTACTTAATAGCATAAATCATGGTTAAACTAATGATTATTGATATATTTTGATGCAAATTATTTCATATGTATGAATAGATGGTTTGCAAGTATTTTCTCTATTTAGCTCTTTAAAGGTTCTTGAAATTAATGTTGGGTTATTTAAAACATGATTTTTAATTGATGAATTTCAAAAGATTTATGTATAATTTCATTTATATCCATGTTTGAAAGTTGAAGTGATTTGAACCCATCTAGTTTTACTATGTTTTCAATAAAGTTTGACTTGAAAGCTTTGACTCCAAATGATTTTTTATGAAAGCAATATCTATGATCAAAAGGGAATCTTGTGAAATGAAAGAATGATGAAATGATATGAATGATGGATTGTTTATGCAATAAGAACAATTCTTGCATATTTGAATTACCAAAAGTTTTAATGAACTATTCTACCGAATATGATGTTTTGAATTCTCAAGCTATATGCTATGACTATTTTGAAGTATTAAACTATTCCGTGAAATTGACTTAGGATCTAATGGGTCATTGAGGTGGGATCCGGTAAGGGAATCCTACTAGCAATCCTTTGTCTCATTAACTATGTGCCAACATAGAAGCCCTTGTAGGCTTAGGCTAATGGATCCACAAATAGACCTTAAAGTTAAAGTTAAAGAAATGAATGAAGTTGACAGAGTTCTATATGGCAAGTAGTATCCCCGGCCAACGTAGGGGGTTATGTTGAATTTCATGTAATAGCTCGCATCGTCTTAAATGTCGATTATGGTCATCTTCCTACAAAATAAATGTTTTAAAGGATATCTATATGATTGATTATGCATGCATTGCATTATATTTCATATTATATAAATGTTTTAATATTTTCTCAATGTTCATTCATGCTTACATACTTAGTACATTCAAAGTACTAACGCATACTCTTTTGCCTATATGGTATCACAATATAGGGACTAGTGCTCCTCCTCGTTCTCCTCCACGTGGCTAGTTGAGATTTCGGTCGAAGACTACTTTTGGTGAGTTCCCATAATTCGGGAAAAATATTCCTTTATCTTTCTAGCTTATGATATGCTGAGATCTTTAGACACGTATTATGATATTTTTTTCTATTATGATTGAGGGTGAGGTAGAGACTTATCGTAGCCTCGTTAAATCTAAAATTTAGAGGTATTGTTGGAAATATATAATTGAAGATTTACTATTATGATTTCCGCTTGCTTATTTATTGTCATTACCTATGAAAGGCTAAATGAATGCTAAGAGGCTTGTTTGAGGTACTTTTGGGTTCCTCATTCGCAATGTTACATATAGTCCCTAGGTTTGGGTCGTAACAAACTTTGTATCAGAGCCTAAGATTATGAATGATCCTCAGAGTCCAACATACCGTGTCAAATAGGACCTTGTTCATGGTTGTGAAGCATGCCATCACTATGAATAAGAGAATATGGGACGTTTAGGAAAGTTTTTACTTCTTTCAAATTTATGTCGTGCCTTAGAGTGTCCTAAGCTTTCCTTTAACTAATGACCTATTTTGTGTTCTCTAGATAATGACTCGTGGAAGAGCATATCCAAGATTAAGGGTTGACAATGAGGACTAAGCTCCTCCGATTCCTAATGCCCCACATCATGAGAAAGGGGTAACCCATGTTGAGTTTTGCAATATCGTTATATTTTTTACTCAAGTCGTAGACAACCAAGGGCAGTAAGGTGTTTCTCCCAGCTAAATGCAAAATTCGGCCTCTAGGATTTGGGATTTCCAAAGGATGAATCCACCCGAGTTTGATGGTTCTAAACTAGATGAGGACCTTATGAAGTTCATTGATGAGGTGTATCAGATTGTGGCTATCATAGGTATGCCACTGAGTGAGAAGGTCGAGCTGGTGGCCTATTAACTCAAAGGTGTGGCTTGAGTGTGGTATGAATAATGGGTTGTTGAGAAGTATGAAGAAATAGGGCCGATAGAATGGGAAGAGTTCAAAGGTGCCTTTCTAGACCGCCTCTTTCCATTAGAGCTAAGAGAGGCTAAAATCCAAGAGTTCATCAACCTCTATCAAGGGAGTATGAGCGTGAGGGATTATTCTCTCAAATTCACTAAGTTGTCAAAGTATGCTCCCTTCATGGTCTCCAACCCAAGATCTAGGATGAGCAAGTTTATTTCTGGTGTCTCAAGCTTGGTTTCCAAGGAGTTCAAAATAGCTATGTTGGTCAAGGAGATGGACATCTCATGGTTAATGACTTACGCAGAACAAATTAAAGAAGACAAGCTAAGAGATAGATCAAGAGGGTTCAAAAAGGCTAGAGTGGATGGTGGAGGGTTTAACCCTCAAAGGTCCAATTATGGTAATAATGGCAAAGGCCAAGGTGGGAAACGGTTTGTGGGACAAGGTTCCACCAATAATCCTCTTCCAAGGTTCAACAAGGACAAGGGTTCTAAACCAATGGTTCCAAGAGAGAATGTTGCTGCTCAAACTTTTCTCGCTTGCAAGAAGTGTGGAAGACTCACAAAGGAGAATGCTTAGCCAGCTCCAATGCATGCTTTAAGTGTGGAAAGCTGGGCCACAATGATAGGGTTTGTAGAGATGGTGGTGGTAGGCCTCACGGCCAAATTTCTTATGGTTAACAAGCTCAAAGAGGTGTCCAACGCACCAACTGCTTTTACGCCTTGCATGGGAGACGAGAGGTTGAGGATGCACCAATTGTCATTACTAGTATGTCAAAGGTATTTGCTATTGATATGTGTGCACTATTTGATCCGGGTGAAAATTTATCGTTTGTTATTCCATTCCTTACTAATAGGTTTGATGTGTCATCTAAAATCTTATTAGAGACCTATTTGGTGTCTACCCCTGTTGGTAAGTCGGTTATTGCTAGAAAGGTCTATAGGGATTATCTCATGTCTATCTTGCATAAAGTTATTTCTTGTGATCTCATTGAGCTTTACATGGTAGATTTCAATATCATTCTTGGGATGGATTGGTTCCATGCATCTTATGCTACCATAGATTATGGACTCATCGAGTCAAGTTTCAATTTCAAAATGAGTACGGATTGACTGGAAGGGTCATGATTCGGTGGTGAAGGGTAAGTTCATTTCTTATCTTAAGGCCTGAAAAATGATTTCTAAGGGTTATATTTACCATATTGTGAGGGTTTGGAATGTCGAATCCGAAAGTCCTTCTCTTGAGTCAGTTTCCATAGTCAATGAGTTCCCTAATGTATTTCTTGAAGAACTTCCCGGTGTCCCTCCTGAAAGGGAAGTTGATTTTGGTATCCATCTCCTCCCTGATATCCAATCTATCTCTATTCCTCCTTATCGGATGACCCCGATAGAATTGAAAGAGTTGAAGAACAATTAAAGGACTTGTTAGAAAAAGGGTTCATAAGGCCAAGTATTTCACCATGGGGTGCTCCCGTGTTATTTGTGAGAAAGAAGGATGGGTCGCTTTGAATGTGCATAAATTTTCGGCAATTAAATAAGATGATCATTAAGAACAAGTATCCACTCCTTAGAATAGATGACTTTTTTGATCAATTGCAAGGGGCAAGCCATTTCTCCAAGATTGACCTTCGGTCTGGCTATCACCAACTACGGGTGAGGGAGTATGACATTCCCAAAATGAATTTTTGAATAAGGTATGGTCACTTCGAGTTTATGGTGATGAGTTTTGGGTTGATGAATGCACCGACGATGTTCATGGACTTGATAAATAGGGTGTTCAAACCTTACCTTGATACTTTTATGGTGGTCTTCATTGATGATATTTTGATTTACTCTCGAGGTGAGGAATAACATAAAAATCACTTGAGAGTTATGCTTCAAACGTTAAGGAATAGACAATTATTTGCAAAATTTAGTAAATGTGAATTTTGGTTGAAGAAGGTGACATTTCTTGGTTACATAGTGTCCGGTGATGGGATTAAGGTTGATCTTATGAAAATGGAGGCAGTCAAGAATTGGCCTAGACTGTTGTCTTCTTCAGACATTAGGAGCTTTTTGGGTATAGCCGGGTACTATAGAAGGTTCGTCGAAGGATTTTCTTCCATCTTATCTCCTATGACGAAATTGACCCAAAAGAAAGCCAAGTTCATATAGACGGATGAGTGCGACAAGACTTTCCAGAACTTGAAATATTGACTTACCTCCACACCTATTTTGACTCTACTAGAAGGATTAGAAGAGTTTGTAGTTTATTACGATGCTTCAAAGATTGACTTAGGTTGTGTCTTAATGCAAAAAGGCAAGGTAATAGACTATGCTTCTAGACAATTAAAGGTGCATAAGCGTAACTACACTACCCATGACCTTGAATTGGCTGCCGTTATTTTTGCTTTGAAAATTTAGAGGTATTACCTCTATGAGGTGCATGTGGATGTGTATACCGATCATAAAATTCTTCAATATGTGTTCACCCAAAAGAACCTTAATCTAAGGCAAAGAAGGTACCTAGAAATCCTTACGGACTATGACATAAGTGTGCACTATTATCTGGGTAAAGCCAATGTGGTTGCCGATGCACTTAGTAGAGTGTCTATGAGGAGTGTGGCCCATATGGATGAAGGGAAGAGGGAGTTGGTGAAAGATGTCCACCGGTTGGCTAGCTTAGGGGTGAAGTTATGTGGTACTAATGATGGTGGTATGGTTGTTCAAAATAGGTCTGAATCCTCTTTGGTAGTGGATGTTAAATTAAAGCAAGATCTTGACCCGACGTTTATCGAGTTAAAGAAGTCGGTGAATGAAAAGAAGATAGAGGTCTTTTTCCAAGGGGGAGATGGGGTGCTATACTACCAAGGTTGGCTATATGTTCCGGATATTAATGGCTTAAGGAGTTTGATCTTGATGGAGGCTCATAATTCTACATACTCCATTCTATCAAAACTCTAACTTTCTAAAATAAAAAGATGAAACCCCCAAAACAATAATATAAATTAAGAGTCTGAAAAAAGGTCTAAGACCGAAGGAAATGGACTAAGAACTAAGATGAATCCACAGTATCCTAAAAGAACTGATTCACCCTTGAATTCGACAACGTAAATGATCTCCAAGTTGAGGTCTATCAACAGCCCCATGAAGATGTCCTATACTCAACAAAGAAAGATCAAGTGCAGTATCAGTACACAACCACAGTGTACTAGTAGGATCACATAACCATTCCCAAAAACTTAAATATGAACCAAAACCCACAACATAGTACAACAACAATATCTACAATCATATCAAAATTAAGACAATTCGTAAAAAAATGTACAACTCAACATACTCAATAACAATACAACAGTCCAAAGATGGTCCTCTCATGGTACACATACTCAAATTGTTAGTGTGTCGGTGTAACGAATGTTCCAATAGTTAGTGTACCTGTGTGGTACTCATTCCAAATGTACAGACATGGTACCTAATCTAATTGTACCTCTGTGGTACCCAATTCAAATGTACCTGCATAGAGTTTTTCCTTTTTCTAAAACTTTAGCTTGTTATTGGTCTAAAAAAAATTAAGAACACAAGTAATCAATGAACAATGGCCTAATTTATTCAGATTATAACAAAATCATAACCCCTGGCCAATTTCATAATTTTAATACCTAACTAGGGCTTTTTCATACCATAAGTTTCAAGTCAAGAACCTCCCCTAAGATAATTACCATGAATTTCTATGGTGTAAATATCAAATACAAGTTATGAGAGTGATTAACTTTCTTTTAGCTTAAGAATCGATGGAAAACTTAAAGACGTAGCGCTAGGTCACCCTTTTCTCTCTAAAAATAAAGTTGCAGCAAAAATAACATTTTTTAGAGTTTTAGCCAATAAAACCAGTGTGTGGCCGACCATAATAGCTCCCACCATCACGAAATTAATCCTTCCACAGTAGGTTGCAAGGACACATGAATTCAAATTTCTTGTCCCAAACCCACATTTCATAAGACAACTTCAAATATTGATGTTCTAAAATAATCCTTTCATGCAAAGATCTATTTTGAGAGTTCTACTTGCCTGAATTTGATTTTATAAAGCCGTACGGGATACTTAACATCTTGGATATCAGTTCAAACAATCAACACCCAAAAATCAACCTAATCCATTACAATATTGCCCTATACCTCACCTAACTCATATTTTGTCCAAGTCTGGCCTAGTTTCAAAATTTCTGACCTAATTTTCTTTTCCATTGCCTTATCCATAACGACATAAAAATCTCATTAAAATAGATACCAATTTTCACATTGCTGGTCCTCGAGTGATCAAGTAGGAAAAAGTAGGCAGAGGCTAAAATAGAGTAGTACTTGAATCATCAAACAAGTGATTATACATATCGCGCATGTTTTTATCAGTTTCCTAGGTATCTTCCTAAATCAGAAGATTCTTCCATTTCACTTTAACCAACTTGATCTCTTTAGTCCTCAAATTCCGAACATTATGATCTCACCTTACGATCTGCATATTCCTTCTTCCGACTCTGGGCTGCTAAAAGTTTAGCTTGGATACTTCTTAACTTATCTTGAGCATCCTTTACCAAATCAACTCCTAAAGATTTTACATCTCTACCCTTAAACCACCCTATGGGCGAAGATTGCCACAGTTCATGATTGGGATAGGCCTACTTCTCCCACTGAGGTTTGCAGTTTCATCAACTTAGTAGCTTAATACAGGCAGTTTGTGGAGGGATTTTATTTGATAGTGGAACTTTTGACTAGATTGACTCAAAAGAATATTCCTTTCCAGTGATCTGATGAGTTTGAGGCAAGCTTTTTGAGGCTCAAGGCCTTGTTGACTTCAACATTGATTCTAACTCTTCCAGTTGATGGCCATGGGTTTATAGTCTATTGTGATGCTTCTAGTATTGACCTGGGATGTGTGTTGACGTAGTAGGGTAGAGCTATTGCTTTTTATTTTAGGTAGATGATGCTTCACGAGAAGAACTACCCCACTCAAGACTTGTAGTTGGTTGTGGTAGTGTTCGTGTTGAAGATTTGGTGGCACTATCTATATGGAGTTCACTACGAGGTGTTCACTGACGATCGTAGTCTTCATTATATATTCAGCTAGAGGGAACTTAATTTGAGGCTGTGCAAATTATTAGAGTTGCTAAAAGATTATGACATCTCAATTCTTTATGACCCAGATAAGGCTAATGTGGTAGCGGATTCCTAGAGCCCGAAGGCAGTGAGTATGGGGATTTTGGCTTTCGTAGTTGTAGAGGAGTGACCTATGACTTTGGATATCCAGTCTTTAGCCAACTGATTGGTTAGGCTTGATATTTTAGAGCCGTGCAAGGTACTTGCTTGTGTGAAGGCTAGATCTTCTTTGATGGAGTATATTTAGGCACAACAGTTTAATGATCCACAATTGAGGGTGATTTGAGATAAGGTGATTAGAGGCATAGCTAGGTAGGAGATCTTAGATCCAGAGGGTGTTCTGAGGATTGAGGATCGTATCTGCATTCTTGGAGTTGGATACTTGATTAGAATAATTCTAGAAGAGTCATTGTTCTAGATATTTCATTCATCTGGGAGCAGAGAATATGCATCGTGATATGAGGTAGCACTATTAGTGGTATGGGATGAAGGAGACATTTTGGCTTTTATGTCTAGTTGCTTGAACTGTTAGCAGGTAAACTACGAGCATCAAAGGACGAGGGGTTTGACTCAGCAGTAACCCATTTCGGAGTAGAAGTGGGAAAGGATAGCTATGGAATTTATGGTAGGGTTTCCTCGTACTTTTTGAGGGTTTGATTCTATTTGGGTCATCATGGATTGATTTACCAAGTCTGCTCACTTTTTACCTGTTCATACTTCCTACAGTTCAAATAGGTTAGCTCGGATCAACATATGGGATATTGTCCTTTTGTATGGTGTGCCATATCTCAGATCGTGGTACTTAGTTCACTTTACATTTTTGGAGGTCTATTAAAAGATAGTTGGGCACTAGGTTTGAGCTTAGCACAACCTTTCACCCTCAGATCGATGGTCAGTCCAAGAGGACTATTCAAGTCTTAGAGGACATGCTTCGGCTATGTTATTGATTTTGAAGGGCAGTGGGATCAGTTCTTGGCTTTGGCAGTGTTTGTATATAATAAGAGTTACCATTCTAGCATTTAGATGGCTTCTATTGTAGCGTTGTAAAGTAGGAGGTGTCATTTTCCTATGGGCTAGTTTGATGCTTTTGAGGTTAGACTTGGGGAACTGACTTATTGCATGATTCTATGGATAGTGTCCATTTGATCAAGGAGCGACTCCATACATCCCAAAGTAGGTAGAAGAGATATACTGATCGGAAGTTGCGGCCTTTGGAGTTCATGGTTGGTGACCAAGTATTTCTATGGGTATTATGCCATGTAGGGCATGATAATATTCGGCAGGAGGGGAAAGCATAGCCCCAGGTTCATTGGTCCATTTGAGATTCTAAGGTGGGTAGTAGAGGTGGCCTATGATATAGCATTACCTCCATCTCTTTCGAGTGTTCACCTTATTTTCTATGTTTTTATGCTAAAAAGGTATGTTCTAGATGAGTCTCACGTGCTTTAGTTGGATTCAGTTTAGTTGGACGAGTGCTTGGCATTTGAGGAGTAGCCTATATCCATTCTAGATAGGCAGGTTAGGAAGTTGAGAACTAAGGAGATTCCATCAATGAAAGTCCAGTAGATACATCATCTGATCAAGGAGGCGGCTTGGGAGATCAAGCTTGATATGCGGACCCAATATCCTCACCATTTCGAGCCTTCAGGTACCTTCCTTTCTTTTATTTTTGAGGACGAAAGTCCTTTTAGTAGTGGATGTTGTGATGACCCTCGAGGTCATTTCTACATTTAGTTTTCTTGTAGAATTTATATGGTATTGGGGAGGGTGGAATGCTTTCCAAGGTGTTCAATTGAGTTTTGAGGTTTTTTGTCCATTTTTGAGGCTTAAGGCTTGAAGGAGTTTACTTTAGTCAACATTCAGAGATTCTAATGTCGGATGACGATTCCGTCAGTCCCATAAGCTCCAAAAGAGTCATTTTGGTCTAGAATGAGTGTTGGTACAGGTTTTAGGGTTTTCATTTCGAGTTTGTGCAATTAGAATTTTTTAACTTTAGAGTTTTGGCCAAAGTTTTACTTTAGTCAATATTCTTGGAAAATGTGCTCCATTAGGAATTCCGACAATGTGATTAGCTCAAGATCATCAAGTTTTGTCAAGAAAGTCTTTGGTTTGGTTCCCGAGGCCTTCAAAATAAGTTTTTGGTCGTTTGTGCATTTTATGTGTTTTCTTAATTTAGCATTGAATTTGGTCAACATTAGGATGAGACGACCTCTATTGGGTATTTTGTTTATTCCATTGAGTGTTGAATGTCGTTTACAAGCGATGACCAATTTTGTAACCAAAGAGGAGGCCACCCTTGTAGTGGGGGTCGCTTAAGCAATCAGCCTATCGCTTAAGAGATGGTCTCTTTTGCAACTAGACTGTCGCTTTAGCGACAAGCAGTCTTGGGTGGGGTTCTTTTTTGCTGCTCGGATGTCGCTTTAGTGACACCCAAACATGGATTTAATCCCTGTTCTTTCTTTTTTCTTCAAAGATGAAGAACCACATTAGGAGAGCTCGTACCAAGGCTTTTTCCCTTATTTCTTGATCAATTTAAGTGGTTCAAAGGTAATTCTCTTCCATTTCCTTTTCCTAACTTCAATTCTGTGTTTTATTTCCATGCTTAACTTCAAATTCCTCAAATTGTAGTCTTCAAAGAATGGTATTTAGACCATTTGTGGTCCAAATTGAATCCCATTTCCACCCAACGTTTGGGCATGTGATTCTTACCTCAAGGAGAACAATATGACAACTACTATTTCGTAATTCTATGAGGTCGATTAGAGGGTCAATTTTTGATCCATTTTCGATTTGAATTTTTGTAATTGTAATATCGGTATCGCTAGATTTGTTTTGACTTGCTTGTTCCATTCTTGATAGCTTGGCAGTAATCTGAGGCTCTTCGAAAAGGAAAAGCGCCCGAGTAAAGGTTTGAGTGTGTTTTTGTCCTTGAGGTAGGTTATGATTTCCCCTTTTTAGACTTGGCTTAGTTTGATCGTCTATATATTTGAGTAGTTTAATAGCTAGGTTTGTATTAGGACTATGTGATAGGTAATTTTGATCCTTAGTGATATTCATTAGCCATTTCAAATTATTTAGCTTAGCGCGTTATCATTGAACCTTAGTATATGTTGATTCTTGGCTTGGTGGTGTGAAACATAGCTTGTATACGTTTTGTTTGCTCAGTTGAGATGGGTGCCACTTTTGTGCTATGTTTAAGTTTACTCCTCTATTCTAATTGAACTGTTGAGCCTAAGGTTGTGAGCTAGGATTGGCGGAGTTCCAAGTTAGTACCATTGAGCTGTAATGGGTGTGTTACCAATTTTTTGCATGAGTAGGATTGTCTTGACACATTGATTGTATTGCATTGGTCCATAAGCATGTTAATGACATATTTGCATCTAATTTGTGAAAGTAAAGAGATTTTTGAGCTTTTTTGGGCTATACTACACTTTTATATGGATTTGAACTCCAAGGGAGCGGGATACCAATTTTTGACTGATTTTACTGATGTGAAACTTGGTTTATGGAGGAAATGCACCATGTTTAAGTGGATAATGCATATGTTGATAAGTTTTGATGGCCCATAGACTAAATTCTGGGTTTTACTTTTCTGATAGGTTGAGGCGGGGTTCCGCAGTTGTCTCAAGGGTCCACGGGACAGATGGTGAGACAACTCCAGAACCTTTTGCATCCAGTTTGCATTAGCCACATATGCAATACACTTGTGTTTGTGTGATTTATGGATTGATTTGTTGTTGTGGTTGTAGTTTATGTTCTTTGTTATGACCGTTGATTAGTTCAGACTGCCTTTAGCCTTTATTAGACTCTACTATTTTTGATCATGCTGCTTATTTATATAAATGATCTTTCTAATCTAGGTCGACCTTTGATTCCTATTGAGTACCTCATGTTTTGGTACTCATACTATATTTCTATATCTTTTGTGATGTAGCTCTCAATATGAGCTACCCTCCCTAAGCATTAGATATTCTTTTGCTATCACCGACTTGGATCATGACGATATTCCAGAGACTTGCATCTTTCCCTCTTTTGTGTTGAATTTTGTTTTATATTTTGCTTAGTCAGTTCTCTTATATATATAGCCCTACTATACTTAGTAGCTTCTGTATAGGTGACACCAGGACAAGGGATTTGGTCTTGTGTTAGTTTGTCTTCCTGGTCACTTTCGCGCCTCTTTTGTATATTTATTATGGCACTCCAGGTTTATTATATGGCCTATTTCTTATATATTTTTTCTGGCATCCTTTATTATTATTATAATTAAATTGTTGTCTTTCACAAATTTGTGTGCTTAGGCTTAGGCTTGCCTATTGGTGGGTTGTAGTAGGCGCCATCATGGCCCAATTTCGGATCGCAAAAGAAAGGGAATTGAGTGCCCAACTTCTCATGCAAGTTACCCAAAAACCTCTAAGTAAACCGCATACCACAGTCTGAGATGATAGAAATGGGCACCTCGTGCAACCTTACTATCTATTTAACATAGATCTTCGGCAATTTTTTAGCATTATAGTAAACTCTGATTAGAATGAAGTGGGCTGATTTCGTTAATCTATCGACCACAACCCAAATAGAGTCATACTCCCCCAAAGACTTGGGAAGACCCTCCATGAAATCCATAACTCTTATCTCCTACTTCCATTCAGGGATTAGAATTCTTTGAAATACACCTGCAGGCTTTTAATGCTCTTAAATTACATGCTAGAAGTTTTGACACTTAGCCACAAACTCCACTATGTCATTCTTCATTCCAGGCCACCATTAAAGCCGCTTCAAATCTCGATACATCTTGTTCACACCTGGATGAATAGAGTAGTGCAAACCATGAGACTTTGTTAGCAATTTTTAATCAAGTCGACCTTGGGAACACAAATTCTTTCCCTAAATCTAAGTACACCGCCAAAATCAAGAGCAGAATCCTAAGCCTTGCAAGACAGTGTCTTCTTTTTGTGCTCGCTCAAACTCTCATCTTCAAACTGCTTAGCTTTGATCTGCTCTATAAAAGTCGGTCTAACCTCAATACTAGTCCAGACCCCACCTTTCTCTGAGATAGCCAAATTTATGAACTTAATTTCCAAAGTCCAAATCTCCGTAGACAAGGGCCACTTAGATGCACCAAAATAAGTTAGACTACCCATGCTAACTATTTTCCTGCTCAATGCATCTGCTGCCACATTAGCCTTACCTAGATGGTACTGAATGATAATATCATAATCCTTGATTAAATATATTCATATTCTTTTCCTTGGATTCAAATTCTTCTAGGAGAATACATGTTGCAGAGTGTGATGATCATTGAACACCTTCCACTTGACACCATGGAGATAATGTCACCAAATTTTAAGAGCAAACACTACCGTTGCCAACTTTAAATCATGCATTGTATAGTTCCTCTCATGAACCTTTAACTGTCATAAGGAATGAACTATGATATTTTTATCCTGCATCAACACAACACCCAAGCTCAAATATGAAGCATCGCAAAAAATAATAATGTCCTTACCTTCAATCGATAATGTCAGGATATGTTATATATTTAGAAGAATCTTGAGCTTTTGAAAGCTCTCTTCACATTTATCAGTCCACTCAAAAGGCACAACATTCTGAGTTAGCATAGTCAAATGCATAGGAATAGCAAAAAAATTCTTTATGAACCATCGATAATAGCTCGCAAGACCCATAAAACTCTGAACCTCAGCAATAGAATTAGGACGAACCCAGTTCTTGAATGCATCAATCTTTTGGGGATCTGCCATCAATCCTTTTTTCAAAACCATATGCCTCTAAAAGGCAATCGAAGACAACCAAAATTTACATTTAGAAAATTTTGCATATAATTTCTGTTTCTCCAGGATACCCAGAATAACACAAAGATGATCTATATGCTCTTCCTTACTCTTTGAGTAGATCCGGATGTCATTAATAAATATAATTTAAAAAGTGTCCAAGAATGATCTGAACACTCTATTACTTATATTCATGAAGGTTATAGGTGCATTAGTCAAACCAAATGACATTACCAAGAACTCATAACACCCGTATCGAGTTCTGAATGTCGTCTTAGGTACATCCTTAAGCCTGATATTCAGCTGATGATAACGAGACCTTTGATCAATTTTTCAGAACATCAAATTACCCTGCAACCGGTCAAATAGGACATCTATATGAGGAAATAGGTACTTAGTTTGAATGGTGACCTTATTCAACTGTCAATAGTGTATACACATCCTCATATTGCCATCCTTTTTCTTTACAAACAAGACCAGAACACCTCACGGAGAAGCACTGGGATGAATAAAATCTTATCAAAGAGCTCTTGGATATGAGTCTTAAATTTCCTTAACTCAGCCGGAGCCATGCAATAGGGAGGAATAGAGATTGGGTGAGTGCCCAACTCAAAATCACTATATATCCAAAGGCATATCCGGCAAATCAGTAGCGTATTCCTCCTTTAATTATGAACCTATATGGATGGGATCTAGGGATAAGGACTCTACATCAATATCTCAAATATGATCCAAATAAGCCAACAAAACCCTACCTCACTAGTTTCCTTGCCCGGTGAAAGGATATGACATTAGCTGGCTTAGACTTGTACACCCCTTTCCACTCTAACCTTTCCCTACCCAGGATCTCTAGAGCCATAGTCTTAGCATTACAGTTAAGCACAATATAATAGGGTAAAAATCAAGTCATGCCTAAGATCACATCAGAATCAGTCATATCCAAAATAACTAAATCAGCCCAAGTTTGAAATCCATAAATAAGATAGAACAAACACGATAAACATGGGTGACTACAACATACTCTCCAACTGGGTGAAAACATGTATGGGGGCATCAAGTAAATTTCAGAAGAAAACTGTACTAACACATAAGAGTACATAGAACCTAAATCAAACACGATAGTAGCCATCTGATCGTAGACAATAATAGTACCCGTGATCGCTGCATTCGATGCCTCAGCCTCTATCCTGCCTAGAAAAGCATAGAACAATGCCCTATTATCCTAACGAGCCTATGAGTAACCATTCATAGATTCGGATATGGATAGGGGTATGCAAAAATGGAATCGACCAATAAATCAAACCGAAAAAAATATTATTGGTTTATTACTATTGGGTTATTGGGTTAATGAGTTTAATGGTTTCATAAAAAAATTATTCGGTTATCGGTTCGATATTGATTTTTAATATTGAGTTATTGGGTAAACCAATAACCCATTAAAACTATAGTAATTTAATACATTATCCCTACATAAATATTAAATATTAATATCAGCACCTTATTATTACTATTTTTATCCTTTAGCCTTTAATTCACATTATTATCCTAGTTCTCTAATTTGTGTTTCGCTTATATACTTCTTTTCATGTTAGTTACTATTATTTCTATTTTATGAGCATTATGTAGAGGGATATTATTGTTCTGTTGCACCAAATTATTGGAGAAATCATATATTTTTTATGAGTATTTTCTTATTGGTTAAACCGAAAACTGAACCATTAAGGACCAGTAACTAATAAATCAAAAATCGATAAGAAATATCTTATTGGTTTGGTTATTGATTTAGAATATTTAAAAATTAAAAAATGATAAACTAAACTGATAATGCATAAAACCGAACTGAACCGAACGATACACACCCCTAGGCATGAATGTGTAAATCCATCGGGCTACAAATGCTTAAGAACCATTGAAGTTACCAGCATTCTTAGGCTTCATAGACAAAGTCTTGGTCTATCCATCTTGTCGAACTCCTTCTACTTTCTTCACAAAATCAATCACTTCATTGAAAGTCCTACCTGCAGTGCTCATGTGGGCAGAATAAACCTGCAATTCAGGATTCAAACCTTTGATGAACAACCATATTCTCTCTTCTTCAGAGGTCATCAACTATGTAGCATATCTAGACAAGACGTGGAACTTTTGCTTATAAGTGGCTACAGTCATGCTACCTTGTTCAAGAGCCATGAACTTATCTTTCTTCCGATCTCTCAAAGTCCGGGGTACAAACTTTCTAAAAAGAAGGCATGGAATTGGATCCAAGTAAGTAACGGTAGTAATGGCGACCGACATTCCACAAAGGATCTCCACCACCACTTTGCCTCGCCTTGAAGCTGGAAAGTCAAGAACTCAACCCCATGATGATGCATAATACCCAACTTGTGAAGCCTCTAATAATAATCCAAGATGAATTCATAAGCATCCTTACTTTTAGAACCATTAAACACTGAAGGTTTTAGCTTCAAGAATTTGGTCAGCATCTCGTGCTCTGTGCTAGTCATTACCTAGCTCAGAAGTGTATGGTCTTATGCATGAGTACCCAATGCTCTATCTATCTTGGGGACCGTAGTAGAAACAGAATGAGTGATTGGAACTTGGATAGCTTGCACTATGAGAGAGGATCCAGAACCAGCCAACCCACTCAAAAAAGTTAGTTCGTGCTAAACCATCGTTGGATCCAAAAGGGGAAATTATGTAACCCAGCATGTGCTCCCTCTTCTTGTTTCACATCCTCCTTGATCTCAGTATCCACATTCTCTTAAATCTTAGTTTAGCGTGCGGGAAGGGTCGCTTCCCTTGGTATGTTCTCATCTTAAGATTCACCCCTAATGGGTGTTGCTCTTCCTCAGCCTCTGCCACTACCATCTCCTCTCACTGTTGAATTTATTGCTGGCTTATCTGCCGGATCTACTACAGTTACACCATTATGGAACATGTTAACCATCTTAGGTCATAAGAGTGAAAGAAATTAGATACAAATTTGGAACACCAGATACAAATTTGAATCAAGTTATAGCACAAAGGAAGAAGAAGATTGAGAGGTCTCCTAAAGTCTTGAAGCATATAAAAAGAAGTACATATGTCTCCATACCGTTCCTTAAGACTCTACTAGACTCATTTTTGTACAATGAGATCAAGGAACTTAGGTCTTTGATACCAACTTTGTTAGGACCTCGACCCACCATAAATGACACCCACACTAATCCTCCGATGGGAGAACCAATACTACACCCCAAACTAAACTGAATATCAACCAAGATGAATTTAAATATGTAGAAACTGTTTAAATAAATAGTTCAAAAATTGAGTTCCCATAAACTCAGGAGATTAGTCAAAACAAATGCGGAAAATACTTTTTATAACGTGAAAGACATTGTACCAAAACTCTAATTAAAGTCCTAGAATAAGAGGATACAACCCCAAAAACAATAATATAAAACAATAGTTTGAAAAAGGTCAAAGCCTATAGGGAATGAACTGACAACCAAGATAAATCCATGGCAGCCTGAAATAACTAGCTCACCCTTAAATTCGATGAATTCAACGATCTACTAGTTGAGGTCTCTCAATAGCTTCCTGAAGATGCCTTGTACTCAACAAAGAAAGAGCAAATGCATTATCAATAAACAAGCACAGTGTACTGATAGGATCATGCCACCATTCTAGTAAGTAAAACATGAACTAGAAACCACAAATAGTACAACAATAATATATAAAATCATATCACAATTAAAATAATTCATAAAACAAATATAGGTCCACATCCTCAATCACAATACAATAGTCCAAAGATCGTCCTCTCATGGGACTCATATCCAAATTGTTAGTGTGCAAGCATGACACCTATTCCAAAAGTTAGTGTACCGGCGTGGTATCCATTCCAAATGTACTAGTGTGGTATATGAATCAATCATACAATCGTAGTAACCGATCCAAATGTATTGGTGTGGTACCCGATCCAAAATGATGTCACACATGATAATTCACAACGATAATGAATAGGCATATACATTCGAACAACCAAAAAACACATTCATTGCATATAGTTTGATCACAAATTATAATTTCACCTCCTATTCTTTCATATCTATGTGCATGTAATGCTAGTGAATTAGTTAGCATACACATATAACACAAATGGGAAAGCATAACCATCACCTACCTCAAAACAAGTCCTTGAAGTTCTAAAAATCTAGAGATTTCCCTTTTTCCAAAGCTTTAGCTCGTTCTTTGTCTAAAAAAAATTAAGAACATAAGTAATCAACGAACTATGACCTAATTTATCCGGATTATAACAAAATCTTAATCCTTGGCCAATTACATGATCCTATCACCCAACTAAGGCTTTTTCCTACCATAAATTTCAGGTCAACAACCCCTCCACCTCCCAAGATAATTACCATGACTTCTATGGTATAAGAATCAAGTACAAGTTAGGGAAGTGATTAACTTACCTTTAGCTCAAGAATCGACGAAAAATTTAATGAATTACCCTAGGTCGCCCTTTTTCTATCAAAAAATAAAGTTGCAACAATAATAATATTTTGGGGACTTTTACCCGATAATACCCCGCTTCCGGCTCGCCATAGCTTCCCCATCTCGCCATAGCAACCCCCACCATAGCAGGTTTAATCTCGCCACACCAGATTGCAAGGAGACAGAAACTCGAATTTGTTGTTCCAAACCCTCATTTCATAACACGACGACAAATAAGAAAGTTCTAAAATAACTCTTTCATGCCAAGATCAATTATGGGAGTTCTACTTGCCCAAATTTGATTTCCTCAAGCCGTCCGGGCTCCTTAACGTCTTGGCTATCAGCTGAAATAATAAACACCCAAAAATCAACTCGTATTTATTACTGTATTTCCCTAGACCTCATCTTAATCATATTTCGTCCAAGCCTAGCCTAGTCTCGAATTTTTTAAGTTACTACTCAAAAGTTTTTTAATGTAAGTTTCTTTTCTATTGGCTTATTTGTAACGACAGGAATGAGTTCTTACATGAAAATATCAAAGGAATAAATTTTCCTTTCTTAATTAGGCCTCATTTGTTTTCATTAAGATTTAAATATCTGAAACTGAATAAACTTCTGAATTTTAAGATGTGGATTAAAATTTAGATGTCTAGATCTGAATACACATCTAAATATTTAGATGTGGTCTCTAGAATTGAACAATGAATGATTAAGATTTTTTTTTCAATATTTGAATGTGCATATAAAATTAAACACTATAATAATAAAATATTATATATTTTTTATTTCCATAGAAGAAATATTTCTTTTTGATAGAAAATAATTATTTAAATGTTTACATTTAATTTAAAAAATTATATTATATTATAATAAAATAATATATCAATATGAAAATTATTGTAACATAAATTTTTATGAATTCAACATAAACATCTTTTAATAAAAAATGTTCCAACTAATCAAATTCTGTTTAAATTCAATCAGTGAAATATAAGGTAATTTAAGGGTCAAATTCTAACGTTCAAACATTATAAAATGTGTCAAATAATTAAGATATAAAATTCTCAAGTATTTTCTATTCTTTGCATTAATTAAAGTTTAAATTCTTCAAGCATATTTCTCATTATCTGTGAATTTGCGGTTGTCCAATCAGGTCCATTTGTTTCATGCAACACTTCTCCGTGTTCTCCTTCTTTCTCATTAAATATTAATTGAGATGACTCGTATTGATTAAAAATTTCATTTATTTATACACTTCTTCATGATAAAACTATGAAAAAATGCAGCAACAACATCTTTATGAACAACAATAATGTATAGAGGCATCTTGTCCAATATTGGGAGTCTTGCTTTTAGAACTCCGTAAGCACACTCTATAGCATTTCTGAATTGTGCATGGGCATGGTTTAAATTTTCCTTCTTACTTAAAGCCTGCCTAGGATGATAATATCTTAGCCAATATTGAATGTTACGATATGGTGCTAGAAATCCTTGAGTATTTGAATATACCATATTACATAGATAGTACTTATCTGTCTTTAAAATAAATATTGTAATGGAAAATGGAAATGAAAAGCCATTATCTGGATTAGATACAATCTCCATTAGCACTCGAGCATCATGTGCAGACCATGTCAATATCACATATACATAAAATATTTTGATAAACATTTACCTTTTCCTCTTCCTTTGTAAATAATTTGTTGATTAGCGGGAATAATTTCACGTACTAATGTCCTATTAAGTGCATCTCTTTCTCCCTATAAATAAATATGTAAATCTTTCAAAAATATAGAGATCTTTTATATGAAATCTACAATGATATTATGAAAAATACTATTTTAAAAATTCTGCGTAATCTTTGTTGAGCATCCAGAATATCTGAGTTTTAATCGGACGACTTAGATGATATTATCTCTTTTGAAAATTTTATTATTGCTTCAAGACTCTCATGAAAATATTTGTGAATGATTTACAAATAATGTTGAAATTATCTCTTGAACCAAAAAATGCTCGTTATTCCCTATAATGCACAAAAATATTGCTATTTTTTTCTTTGATAGAGACATATTTGCTATTTGTGAATCATTTATTATGTCTAAAATATTGATACAATCGCACATATGCATCACAAGAAATGCATATAACTTTAAATATTGACGACTAGAACCAAACAATAATTCCAATGTGTAATTTTGACTAGAAAAAATTGATGTTAAATCTTTATTTCTTTAATCATTTTTTAGTATAAGACATTCTCTACACCAATACAGGCTTATAAACCATAATACTTGAGCTTCAATGTTCATCTCTATATTGTTTTAACAAAAATAATGACCAATATATAATGATAAGCATAATATGTTATGTATTTAGTTAACATAAAAAGTTACATAATTAAAATAAAGTAATCACAAAAATTATCCCTAATGATCAAGTATAACATAAAAAACAGTATATCACAAATAAAAAAATATTCATAGGCATAATATTATCAAGACCCAAAAATCTCGGGTCATGATGATACCTACTAAATCCACATGTAAGCCAACCCTCAGCCTGAAATACAGGTAATGGGCCTTGGGAGTGAAAGATGCTAACAAGAATTACAAATAAGATAATTAAAGGAAATAACAACAAAAATATATAGATTGTCTTAGAAATACAAAAGACTATTCAGAATGTATAGAAGGAGACAAGTCAATGTAAGTACCTCATAAGTTTCTAAACACAGATTAAGGTCGAACATTTTAGAAATTTAAAATTTTAAAATTTTTGACATTTATGAGCACCATCTATGAGTCGTAAATGAAACTACGAGCCGTAGATGGAGATTTAAAAATGAAGAAAACCAATTCTAAGATTCATAAGGAAGATTTATGGCTCGTAAAACTTTTTATAGGTAGTAGAAAGGGTTCGTGGATCGAGATTCAAAAAATAGGGAAATTTGACCTTGATGAGGACAATTACGGATCGTAGAAGTGTTTGCAGGTTGTGGATGGACCTTGTAAATGAAAATTCTTGAAATTCAATTAAATTCCCTAATCTTTACATACCCATTGTTTTACAGTTCTTAGATAGATCTACAGACCATAGATAGGTCTCATAGATCAATCTTCAGAGCTTTGGTATTTCATAACAATTTTTAAGGGTTCACAAGATATTTTGTAGTTGGAACCACGGACCATAAAAAGGGTCTCATAGATTGAAACTTCAGAACCCATGAATATTCCTCTAATTTCTACGGACAGAGTTCTATGGTTCATAGATGAAATCACGGACCATAGATATTGTCCACAGATGCCTCCAAATAGCTTTTTAATCAGATTTTAGTCTTTTTCCGTTCTTTTAATCCGTATACTATGTTGGTTTGGGCTATTCTAAGTGAATTAACTATTTTCTAGTGACCATAACCTTTTATTCTCTCATAACTCACCAAAATAAGATTTTTTCTATCTCAAATTTCCTTCCAAGGAAAAAACTAGGGTTCCAAACTTCAAGCTTCTATTGAAGGAATTGATCCAAGGTTTCTACTTCATGTATGTGAGATTTTATCAATGGGTTTATTTAACCCACTGAGTCCCAAAGAAAATCCTAAATGCTTCAAGTGTATGAATTCTCCAACCTAGGGTTTCTTTGATCTTCATGATTTTTTAATTAAAATTTAAGTATTCTTCAAGTATAATCTTTAACTCCATGATTCCAATTTTGATTTTATGTTTTAAATGATAACTTATGAACCATAGCATACAAGTTTTTTCATGATTTGGAATTATGTAACTTAATAAGAATGTCTCCGATTATTGGATTTTCATAATTTTAGATGGTTTTATATAAAGTATCTTTCAATATTTAACAATTACCATGATTTACGATACTTTCAAATAAAGTATCATTATTTATTATCAATTTTCATTCATGATTCAGGAGTTACTTAGTATATTATCAGTTTATCAAAATCACAGTATTATTAGATTATTATTGTACCAGTTTTATGCATGTTTTCCATGAGAGTAATACTTAGCATTGATCAGACTTAGGAATAAAGATTCTGGTCAGCATCCATGGTACTTTAGTGTAAGACCTCAAAAATGGGATTGTAACACCCTATGTTATCCTAACCAAAACTAGACTTGATGGCTAATAGAAAATTGAGGAAAAGAACATACCCTTAGGACCACTCTATGATTTGTAGAGGGTTCTATGAGTTGTAGGGATGAATCGTAGACCCTTCCTAATACTTAGTAAAATATGGGATTCTGAGAAGCCACCTACGACTGCCTTTATGAGTCGTAATGATTTCTACGAGTCATAGAAATGACTCGTAGAAGCACCTGACACTTAACCAAATTTCAGAGCTCGAATTTCACTCCTACGAGTCAAATTGATGACTTGTCAAAGAGTATACGAGTCAGAAAAATGACTCGTATGAAAAGTTAGAGACTCTATTTCTCAGAAATTCAAAATCCTGCAGGATGGGTTGTGTCTATGACTCATCGATGGCCTCTGACTCATAGACCTGAGTCGTAGACCCTTAACTTTTCCAGCCTAGTTCCATGATCGAAAATGATGAATTATAGAAGTTTCTATAAGTCATAGAAATGATTCGTAGACGTCCAATTTCAGGTTTTAATGAAGGGTATTCATGTCTTTTCTCACCCTTCCTAAACTAAAATTTGAGCCCCTTATCAGTACCCTGAGAAAATATTAATCTCATCAACACTTAGATTATGTTAGAGAGAGGATTTGAGAAGAGGAGAAAGTTTAGGGTTCAAGTTCTTCAAGTGAGGTCTTCTAGTTCTTGACTATTTTTGGGTCCAGATATGTAAGGCTGAACTAAAGATAGATTTTGTTGCTCTATATGCCCATGATTGTGATAAGTTGATTGTGAATGGATTGAGTCTACATTAATGTATTTTTGAGAATTTTTTAAAAACAAATTACACGTCCTACTGATTATTAATAAGATCATGCTTTTCTACGAATGAATTCCTTGAACATTTGATTTGAACTACTTATTTTCATAAACCCTAATAGAATGTTGACTGATATTGAATTATTTATATCTAAAGATTGAGTCTAGAGCCTTGAATTTGCGAATGAATGATTGTGATATTGGATATGAGCATGATGATAGTGTTGATGAACTGATAGTCCTATATACTTTCATAATTGAACCCAAGTGAATGGTCTAAACTGAATGTTGTCAGAAATGATCTTCTAAAACTTATCCTAATTAAATGTTTGGGAAATTGATTGGTAGAGAGAATTGACTTGATAGAAGTGCTGAATTGAAACAGTCCAATAGAGATATAGATTTGGTTTGATCTAGATTGATTATATTTTGAGCTTTGATTCTTGGGTGGAGTATCGAGTACTGAATTGGGTATGAGGAAGTAATAACTCGAACCCAATAACTACATCGCCAAACGTAGGAGAGAATTAAAATATTAAGTTGGATATTTCCTATATTATTGTCCTGACATAATAGGACTTCTTTGGTTTGGGTCTATGATTGGTTGATTCATTCTTACCCTGGAAAAGTATTGAACGGATGTAGAAACAATATCGGCTTTTTGTAATATTACTGGCTCATAAGTGATGGTTGTTAGATAAGAGAAACTCCATATAGGTCTTTATAATACTCTGATTGGATTGGATTAGAATGGATTGAATTAGATTGTATACATCTTGATTGAGTTGTTCACCTTCCCAATTTGTGATCTCTGATTAGATTTGATTCTACTTTGATGCACGTTTTATTCTACCATATTACATACTCATACATTTCATATGCTGACGTCTATTTGGGCATGCATCATTCATTGAGGATCTATTAGCATTCAACTAATTGGTGAGTCCTTCCTTCTTTCAGAGGATACCATAGTTATCTTTCTAACCTTGAGTTTAGTTTTCTATCTTTGATTTGAGGTAGCCATGAACTTATCATTGGCACCACTTAGATAGAGGCTTCATATATTAGATTATTGATATTGTCAATTAGATTTGTTATTGGCTAGTTTCATTCTTACTAGTCTTGTTTTATTGATTGATTGGAAATATTATTGGCCCTTGGCTTTATTTATGAGTTATTCTTAATGAGTTGAGTCTTCCATTGATAGAATATGATTGAACGAATGTGTGATTGGACTAAGTGGTTCACTTGAGGACCAATAATGGTCTTCGAGTGCTGGCCACACCTAGAGTATTCTCTCGAGGTGTGATAAACTTGGTATTAAAGCACAGAGTTCAAGAGTCGTAGGATATTTATGAAGTCATGTCTAGTAGAGTCTTGCTTATGGGTGTGTTGTACCCATATTTATAATCACGAGGCTATAGGACATTAGGAATTGTTTCACTTGTTCATATTCTATATTCATCCAAAAGAGTTTAACTCTAAAAGTTCCTTCCCAATTTGTGTGTTATACATGTGCAGATAATGCCTCCTAAATACACCGCTAGCCAGAGAAATGCCACCAATACTGAGGTTCCATAATCTGAGGTGCCCCGACCATCTGGAGTGAGAACTAGGGGTCGATCTAAAAATTATAATGAGGCACCCAAAGAGCCTACTACTCAGCTAACTCTTACTTCAAAAGCTGAGTTCAGAGGTGCCATTTCTATGCTAACCCAACTGATAGCTAGTAAGAAAAGTAACCCGAGTTCACCAGCTCCCTACTCTAGCTCTCAAGATCTATCATCTTTGGTAAGCATCCAAGACTTCTTAAGGATGAACCCACTAGTCTTCACGAGTTCTAAGATTGAGAAGGACCCCTAGAATTTTATTGAAGAGATGTAAAGATCTTGAAAGAGAGGAATACTACAGAGATTAAGGAGGTTTAGTTGGTGTCTTATCAGCTTAAGGATATAGCGAACATACGGTTCAACCAATGGAAGGACGGTAGAGGTGAGGATGTTGAGCCTGCTATTTAAGATGAGTTCGAGGGAGCATTCCTTGATCACTTATTTCCTATAGAATTAAGGGAAGAAAAAGTTGAAGAGTTCGTGAATTTGAAAGAAGAAGGCTTGCTAGTGAAAGAGTATAGCCTTAAATTTATCTAACTATCTAGATATGCGGTCTAAGATGAGGAAGTTTGTCTCTGTATTAGGAAGACATGTGAAGAAGGATTGCAAAGCATCATTGTTGATTTTTTACATGGATATTTCTATATTGATGGTGTATTCTCAGCAGGTACAGGATGATAAGAGGAAATACAAGGAAGAATACTTGAGCAAAAAGGTAAAATTAGCTGGGCATGAGAATGAGCAGAGGCAGAAAAAGCGCAACAAGTCCTTTTTTTAGAAGAGGTCTTCCAACTATGCTCTATCAGTGACAAATGCACTTGCACCACAAAAGAGGTATGATCAGCAGGGACAGAGTCACCAGAGTTCCAGAGCCCAAGATTCTCAATCCCAGTCTTGCGTGGCTCAAAGTTCGAAGGGAAAGCCACCTTGTGGCAAGTGCGGTAAGCTTCATCTGAGAGAGTGTAGAGAGGGGAAGAATGGTTGTTATAAATATAGATAAGTGGACCATTTTTAGAGGCAGTGTCTAACATAGGGTAATAGATCCCAGTCCTCTACCACGGCCCCAATGACTAGAGGTAATCAAAGAGGCGCTACTTCAGGTATAGGCAAAGGTACAAACCGCCTATATGCCATGGATAGTCACCAAGATCAGGGGAACTCCCCAGATGTTGTGACAAGTATGATTTGAGTCTTTACTCTCAATTGATACATTTTGATAAATCCCGGTGCCACCTTATACTTTGTATCTCCTTATGAGGCTACCAAAATTGATAGAATTCCTGTGTTCTTTATGAGACTTTCTATGTAATTACTCTTGTTAGTGAGTCTATCTTAGATGAGAGGGTCTATAGAGATTATGATAGGTTTATCTATCACAAGGATACTGAGTTGGACATGGTTTATTTTGGTGTGATACTTGGCATGGACTAGTTATATGCTTGTTAAGCCTCTGTTGATTGTAGAACTCGGATTGTTAAGTTCAGTTTATCGAATGAGCCTATGTTAGAATTGAAGGGTAGTCTTGTTTTGCCTAAGGGTAAGTTTATCTCCTACATTAAGGCCAAAAACTTGATCTCTAAAGGGTGTATTTATCACATTATTAGAGTTAAAGATAATAGTGTTGAGTCCCTTACTTTTGAGTCAGTCCCGATTGTAAATGAGTTTCCTAAAGTATTTCTTGGGAATCTGTCTAGAGTCCCTCCTGATAGAGAGATTGACTTTGGGATTGATGTTCTTCCCGATACACAACCTATCTCTATTTTTCCATATAGAATCTCTCCTACCGAGTTGAAAGAACAGCTGAAAGATCTTCTAGTGAGTCCTCCCTACTTCCGGAGGGTACCACAATTATCTTTGTAGCCTTGAGTTTAGCTTTCTATCTTTGATTTTAGGTAGCCACGAACTTTTTATTTGCACCACTTAGAATTTGATAGAGGCTTCATAGACTAGATTGTTGATGTTGTCGATTTGATTTGTTATTGGCTAGTTTCACTCTTACAAGTCTTGTTGATTTGATTGATTAGAAAGATTATTGACCCTTGGCCTCATTTATGAGTAGTATTCTTAAATCAATTGAGTCTTCTGTTGATAGAATGTGATTGATTGAATGTGTGACTGGACTAAGTGGTTTTCTTAAGGACCAGCAATGGTCTTCGAGTGCCGGCCTCACCTAGGGTACCCTTCTAGAGCGTGACAAGAAATGTCCTAATGCGAGGTTCAAAAGATGTTTCCCAAAATAAACTCAGTTTTTGGAACTAGGTGATGACCATGAACGACATCACGGGTCGTGTTCCCCACAACCGTTTATGGTGTGCTATCATAGTGGAAGTTCAGAGTCTCAACTGTAGCATTCCCTTTAGGAGGATGCCACTTACGAAGCAAAAGACATGTTTTTTTATAATCTCAAATAGTCAACACATTTAGAACAATTATTTTGAAATTCTATTCCCAATTCAACACCATTGCAGGTCTATAAAATACACAAAACTCCAATTAGAAATTATCAAAAAACTATTATCTTCCTTTGTGCATAATGACAAGTCAAAGTATTAACCCAATACATGACATGTTGTCAAATATATAATTCAATTTCGAAAGAGTTGTCAAATAATCAATTTCGCCCAACAGGTATGTCATGCCTTCACACTAAACACAATCAATATCAAGATGGACCAAAGCCCCAAAATCAAGAAGGATCATCACCCAATATCAAGAGAATCAAGAACCATGTTGAAAGTGGCTTTCCACTCGTACTCGAGAATGGATGAAACCCCATCATCAAGACGAAATATAAATCTAAAGTCAAGATAGGAAGATCCGAATTAAGAAGCATGCCATTATCGATGACAAGTCACCATAAATAGAAGGACAAAGTCCCAACAAGAATGAAAATGATCAAGCAATTCGTACAAGTGAGCGATTTAGCGAAAGTTTTGCAATACTTGAGATAATAATCATACCACGATATAAGACAAAGAGTAAGAAAACAACCCATCAAGATACTTCAACTTTCGGAAATTAAAATATTTCAAGTTCAAGCTTATACACGAACCTTGGCATTTTAGCAGATAACAAGTTCTACCACAACTCGAGTTGCTCAATTCCTCTACGCCATAGACCAATAAAAATCCACTTTGTCAAACAGTTCCTCTTAGCCGGTATAAGTGCATATACACCTTAAATACACAATTAAATATCTACGTAAGTTTAATAGTCTCATCATATCGAAACTAAACATGAAATCAATGAAAATCAACCCAAACTATCAAATTAAGTGTGTTGGACAACCTACTGTCTTGTATTGTTGCTCAGTTTCGAAGGGGTAAATGGGGGAGGTAGGCTTTGTGTCCTCAATTAAAGTTATATACATGTGTCTTAGGGTAGCATACAATTTCAAATCACCACTACAATAATTCTGTACAAAAAGATATGCTCAAAATACCAACAACAGTCCATGTAGGATTTCCAAAACAAAATCTGGGCAGCACCTCTCATATACTTTATCACCCTTTTTTGAGCAGATACAAGCAAAACTGGGTTATATATCCCAAAGGAAAGTTATATCCCTATGAGCTATCTTTCCAAAACATCTTGAATCACTTGAAACTAAGCTTTATACAAGGAGTTATACTAAAATTATTAACTAAAGTCCCATCAAAAGACAGGTCTGCAACCAAAGTTTATTCCCCTAATTTCGACAACAAAAGCTTATCAACAACATCAAAAACAATATCAATAATAATTATACATCACAAATTAACAAATTTCACCCATTTAATCCAACCAAAACAGCCCCTAATCCATAAGTCTCAACAAAGCAACAAACACGTTCATAACGCTTCTTCCTCTGTTTTAATCCGTTAAATCTCTAAACAAGCTTGTTAACAAGGAAAAAGGAATATCAATATTACCTTAAGTGTAAGTAACCACCTCAATACACTTCTTCTTCACTGACTTTTAGCTCAAAGTGAAGACAAAGCAACGTGCAATGCCTTTCTCTTCACGAGCTTTGAAATCCGGGACTCGGATTTGGGTCAAAATGGCTTCCTAGCCTAGAAGATCTATCTTTCTCTTTTTCTCTATGATGTTCTGGAGAGTTCTGGTCTAAAATGGAAGAAATAATCTGAACTTATCCTTTAAAGGTTAGAGAAAATGGGCCTAACCCGATTTGGAATCGGGCTGGGCGCAAAATCACCACCCTGCTTGACCTTTTTGCCTTAAAATATCCATAACATTTTATCCTGATGTTGCATATAAGCCCAAGAACTATAGTTAGAAATCTATTTCAATTATCGAAAACTTTCATTTTATGAGGTTTCCCAAAGTTCCAAATGCTAATGAGTTTATGGCCTCCCGAAGTCAGATCATCCGAAAACATAGCTAAAAAATATTTTTTTTCTTAAAAGAAAATTGGGGTGTTACAATTCTCCCCCTATCCTCAAAATAAATATGGATATTGAATTCGCATATCCTCTTTTCTCTCCCAGTTGCTTCATTGCCGGAATAATTCCTCCAAAGGACTTTTACTAAAGGAACTTTCTTGTTTTTAAATTCTTTTGTCTCACGGACCAAGATTTGGATAGGTTCCTCATGATATGTCAAGTCAGGACTTATTTCAATGGATTCGACAGGAAGAACATGAGATGGGTCTGAGCGATATCTTCTAAGCATAGAAACATAGAAGACATTATGGATCTTATCTAATTCCGTTGGAAGAGCTAATTTATATGAAACTGGACCAACTCTCTCAAGTACTTCTTATAGTCCAATAAATTGAGGACTAAGTTTTCCTTTTCGGCCAAATCTCATAATGTTCTTCCATGGAAAAACCTTTAAAAACACCTTATCTCCTACTTGATATTTAATTTCACGCCTCTTAAGATCAGCATAAGACTTTTGTCTATCTGAAGCAATTTTTAAACGATCCTGAATGACTTTTACTTTATCTTCAGTTTGTTGCACAATCTTAGGACCAACCAGTTTTCGTTCACCAACTTCACTCCAGCAAAGAGGAGCTCTACACTTTCTCCCATATAAGGCTTCGTAGGGAGGCATCCCTATACTTGATTAGTAGCTATTATTATAAGCAAATTCTATGAAGGCTAGGTGTTTGTCCCAACTACCTTCAAATTCCATAATGCAAGCTCGAAGTATATCTTCCAAGATTTAAATCACCCTCTCGGATTGACCATTTGTATAAGGATGAAAAGATGTACTAAAGTTCAACCTAGTGCCCAAATCTTCTTGCAATCTAGTCGAGAATCTAGATGTAAACCTTGGGTCTCGGTCAGATATAATAGAAATAGGAACTCCATGTAACCTAACAATCTCCTCAACATACAATTCTGCTAGACGTTCAAGTAGTTAGTCCACCTTGATGGCCAAGAAATGAGCACTTTTGGTTAGCCTATCAACTATAACCCAAATTGCATCATGATTTCTTTGAGTGCATGGAAGCCCAGAACTAAAATCCATAGTTATTCTTTCCCATTTCCACTCAGGTATCGACAAGGGTTATAACAAACTAGTCGGGACTTGATGCTCGGTCTTTATCTGTTGACAAACTAAGCATCTAGAAGTAAACTATGCAATGTCCTTATTCATACCACTCCACCAGTACTGTTCTTTAATGGTTTGGTACATTTTAGTACCTCCAGGATGCATTGCATATAGTGAAGTATGTGCTTTATTCAAAATTTCTTTTCTCAAATTGTCATCTTTAGGGACACATAACCTATTTTGATAAGTAGAGCACCATCCTCCATTAGTTTAAAATCAAGCTTTTCTCTAATTTGAGATTTTTTGATCAAGTTCACCAGTTCTCGTCTAACTTCTATGTACCTAAGTACTTCAAACTCTTGTGATTAGTAAATATGTGACATTTTTTGCCTTATAAGTACTGCCTCCAAATTTTCAAGGCAAACACTATGGCAGGAGCTCAAGGTCATGAGCAAGATAGTTCAATTCATGTGGTTTCAATTTTCGGGAAGCATACGCAACCACTTTCCCTTCTTGCATCAAGACATAACCCAAACCACGATGAGAGGCATCACTATATATCACGTATTCCTTTCCTTCAGTTGGTGGAGTAAGTATAAGAGCTTGTGTTAATAAGGATTTGAGCTTTTCAAAACTCTCTTGGCATTTGTCATCCCATACAAACTTGACATCCTTCCTCAAGAGTTTAGTCAAAGGGGAGGCTGTAATGGAGAATCTTTTGACAAACCTTCTATAGTATCCCGCTAAACCCAAGAAATGCCTTACTTCAGTTGGACTTTTAGGTGGTTTCCATTCAACAATAGCTTGAATTTTACTAGGATCCATTTTCACACCTACCGCCATCACAATATATCCTAGAAAGGCCACTTCACCAAGCCAAAATTCACATTTAGAAAGCTTGGCATAAAGCTTCTTCTCTTGTAGAATTTGCAAAATAATTTGAAGATGTTTTCCATGATCTTCACTATTCTTGGAGCATATTAAAATATCATCTATAAAAACCACTATAAATTGATCAAGATAAGGCTTAAACATGCGATTCATCAAATCCATAAATGTCGCGGGAGCATTCGTCAACCCAAATGTCATTATCAAATATTCATAATGGCCATACCGAGTCCTAAAGGCAGTTTTAGGGACATCATGTTCCCTTACCCTCAGTTGGTGATACCCAGAAGTTAACTCAATTTTTGAGAACAAACTAGCACCTTTTAACTGATCAAATAAATCATCAATCCTAGGTAGTGAGTATTTATTCTTAATTGTAACCTTGTTCAGTTGCCGGTAATCAACACAAAGCCTAAAAGTCCCATCTTTCTTTTTCACAAATAGCATATGAGCTCCCCAGGGGGAAACGCTCGGGCGAATAATACCTTTCTCAAGGAGTTCTTGCAATTGATTTTTCAACTCTTTCAGTTCTACTGGAGCCATTCGATAAGGCATCATAGAGATAAGAGTAGTTCTAGGAACAACCTCTATAGGAAATTCAACCTCCCTTTCTGGGGGCAGTTTGGAAAGATTTTCAGGGAAGACATCAGGAAATTCACACACCATGGGTATATCCTCAAGGCTTGGACTTTCTAGGCATGTATCAAATATATGAGCAAGATAAGCTTCACAACCTTGTCCAACCATCTTCCTTGCCACAACCGCAGAGATGATATTAGATGTCAATGATGTTTTACCTTGAACAATAATGTATGAAGGTGAAGGAACTTTAAAGGTCACATGCTTTGACCTACAATCAACTACCGCATGGTATCTATAAAGACAATCCATACCGATAATGACATCATAGTCTTGGAAAGGCATTTCAATTAGATCAGCAGGGAAGACTAAATTTTGAATCACAAAGGGACAACCTCGATAGATTTGATTGCATACAACTTGTTAAACTAAAGGAATTTGGACAAGCACCCCATAATCGAGTCTCACAGATTTCACATTTTAAGGAAAATCCAATGATGAGAAAACGTACAAATATGTAGAACCAGGATCAAATAATGTAACAACACATAAGTTGAATAAGTGAAATTTACCAACAAACACATCTGCTTTATCTTGGTCATCCCTCTCTCTCATTGCATAAGCTTATGTTATGGCTTTTGACCCCCTAGCTGGATTGGCTGCACCTGCACCTGCACCTGTTGCTTGTGTATTTCTAGATCTTGCAGCTCTATTCCCTTAAGAGGGAGTGGTAATAGGTTTTTGAACCGAGCCTTCCATACGCAGAGAAGAAGTGGGATTAGGATTAGGACAATCCCTCACTTTATGATCGAAGATCCCACAATTTAAACAAGTTCTAAAAGCTCTACTACAAGTACCAAAGTGATTCTTTCCACATTGTGTACAAGTGGGTATATGAGTCTTGCCTTGCCCATTGCTTGGAATGCTGGCAGTAGAGAAACTTGATCTATTATGCTTATGTTAGGCTAACTTGCGAAAAGTATTAGCTATGGAACCGTTAAACCTCCCTCTTTTTGATGGACCTCCTGAATTTGCATAGCTTTCCTAAACTTGTGTTCATTTCTACCAGCTTGTTCCTTGTCGATCTTTTCCTAAGTAAGAGTAGCTGAAACTAATTTACAAAAGTTTTCATATTTTAGGACCGCTACAGATTTTCTGATAGAATTATTCAAACCATCTTCGAATCGCCTGCGCTTATCTTTTTTATTATTAATAATACCCCTAGCATAGTGGGACAGCCTGAGAAACTTCTACTAATATTCAGCGATAGACATACTCCCTTACTCTAAATTTAAGAACTCATTTTTCTTTGCATCATGATAAGTAGGTGGGACATATTTCTTATGAAATTCTTTTACAAAATCATTCCAAGTAAGAACAGGAGGTTTTGCTCTAGCATTCGGTATACTTACCCACCAATCATAGGCATCTTTTTGTAATAGTGAGACAACATACTTAAATTTGGCAGCGTCAGAACATTCTAACTGCTCGAACACTCTTTCAATCCATTCTAACTACTACTCGGTATCTATAGGGTCAACAGTGTCTTCAAACTCAACTCCACCCATTTTTCTCATTTTCTCAAAGTTTATTTCATCAAGGTCAGGCACTCTTCTAGCCATGTGATGAAAAAAATCGGTCATTTGTTGAAAAGGGAGATCAACAGCAGGAGCACTATGACTCATTTGAGGGTATGGCCCAACTCTTATACCTTGATTACTTTCTACTTTAGATCCACTTGTACTAGGAGGATTAAAATCAAAAAAATGTTCCCCAACCCCTTCTTGTAGGTGAAGTTGGGCATTAGAGGTTTTTAAACTCTCACGAGCGGCTTCCATAAGTCTGTTAGAAGTAGAAGATGCCACGAATTGATTAATTTATAAGGGAAGATCACATTGCATTAGGGACATGTACATTATGCATATGCACTATATATAAAAACAACATGTAAAAAAACAAACAGTATACCCACAAGTCACAACAAAAGTCCTAGAATCATAAACTTAGGCTCTGATACCAACACTTGTAGCATCCCCTTTGGGAGGATGCCTCTTACGAAGCGAAAGAAAAGTTTTTTTATAGTCCATAAAATACACAAAACTCTAACTAGTAATTGCCATAAAACTATTATCTTCCTTTATGCATAATGACAAGTAAAAGTATAAATGCAGTATATGGCATGACTTGAGTTAAAAGAACAATCCAAAAATAGCAAAACTAGTCACTCAGTTCAAGTTACAAGCATCTGGTTTTGTTTCCATAAGCTTCTAAAATATCATACATAAGTGCCAAATGTATCCTGTACAAGTCCCCAAAATATTTATAAAACTAGATGCATATGCAGATGTAATCTTCACAAGGACTCTAAAAATCTACTCCAAATGGCCATCTTACATCTCTTCCCTCACATTACCTACAATAGAAAACAATTATCACTAAGTATAAAGCTTAGTGGTGTATAAACTTTGGGCTTGAACCCATTAAACTCCTCAATTTCCTTTTTTGTCGTTGGTGGCTCAATAAGGTAAAAGTAAGCCTAAGTGAATAAGTATATCAAAATATCGAATACAAACCTTGAAGAGTTTCAAAATATTAATATTAATATTAAAAGATTCAAATATTAGGAAACTTATAATTCAATTTCGAAAGAGTTGTCAAATAATCAATTTCTCCCAATAGGTACGTCATGCCTTCATAGTAAGAACAATCAATATCAAGATGGACCGAATCCCCGAAATCAAGAAGGGTCGTCACCCAATATCAAGAGAATCAAAAACCATGTTGAAAGTGGCTTTCCACTCATACTCGAGAATGGATGAAACCCCATCGTAAAGATGAAATATAAATCTAAAGCCAAGATGGGAAAGATACGAATTAAGAGGCATGCCAATATCGATGAAAAGTCACCATAACAAGAAGAACAAAGTCCCAACAAGAATGTAAAATGATCAAGCAATTCGTACAAGTGGGCGATTTAGCGAAAGTTTTACAATACTTGAGATAATAATCATACCACGATATAAGACTACTAAGAGTAAGAAAATAATCCATCAAGATACTTCAAATTTAAGGAAGTAAAATATTCCAAGTTCAAGTTTATACATGAACCTTGGTGTTTTAGCACATAACAAGTTCTACCACAACTCGAGGAGCTTAATTTCTCTATGCCATAGACCAACCAAAATCTACTTTGTCAAATAGTTCCTCTTAGCCAGTATAAGCGCATATACACCTTAAATACACAATAAAATATATACACCTTAAATACACAATACACCTTAAACATGAAATCAATGAAAATCAGCCCAAACTATCAAAATAAGAGTTCTGGATAGCCTACTATCTTGTATTGTTGCTCAGTTTCAAAAGGGTAAATGGGGGAGATAGGCTTTGTGGCCTCAATGAAAGTTATATACATATGTCTTAGGGTCGCATACAATTTTAAATCACCCCTGCAGTAATTCTGTACAAAACGATATGCCTAAAATACCAACAGAAGTAGATACAAGAAAAACTAGGTTCTAAAGACTGAATCAAAGTTATATCCCTATGAAATATCTTTTCAAAACATCTTAAATCACTCAAAACGAATCTTTACACAAGGATTTATACTAAAATTACTAACAGAAGTCCCATAAAAAATGGGTTTGCAACCAAAGTTTATTCCCCCAATTTTGACAACAAAAACTTATCAACAATATCAAAAACAATATCAACAATCATTCTATATCATAGCTTAAAAAATTCCACCCATTTAATCCAACCAAAATATCCTCTAATCCATAAGTCTCAACAAAGCAACAAACAAGTTTATAGCGCTTTTTCCTCCATTTTAATCCATTAATTCTCTAAACAAGCTTGTTAACAAGGAAAAATAAACCTCAATCTTACCTTAAGTATAAAGAAACCATGTAAATACACTCCTTCTTCACTGACTTTTAGCTCAAAGTGAAGATAATGCAATGTGCAACGGCTTTATTTTCACGAGCTTCTGAATCTGGGACTCAAATTTGGGTCGAAAATGGCTTCTTATCCTAGAAGCTCTCTCTTTCTCTCTTTCTCTATGATGTTATGGAAAGTTATGGTTTAAAATGGAAGAAATAAGCTGAAATTATCCTTTAAAGGTTAGAGAAAATGGGCCTGACCCGACTTGGAATCAAGTTGGGCCCAAAATCACCACCCTGCTTAACCTTTTGCCTTAAAATATCCATAATATTTTATTCCGATGTTGCATATAAGCCCACAACCTATGGTTGGAAAGGTATTTCAATTATCGACAACTTTAATTTTATGAGTTTTCCCAAATGTCCAAACAGTAATGGCTTTATGGCCTCCCAATTTGTTTCTTAAAAGAAAATTGGGGTGTTACACAGACTCTACAGGGAAAGATCTATTGTAGGGACCACAGGCCATGGTTAGCTTCACGATCTGTGGTCTCCTCCGTGCTGACCCCCCAAGAGACCCGTAGAATTCATTCCAAGTTAGGGACCACATCCCAAACACCATGGGTCATATTTTCTTTCATAGACCATGGTGGGTCTCATAGTAGGCATCCCTTTCAAATACCCTTTCCCATAAGTTAATTCCATCACCATGACCCCTAATATGATCTGTATTGACCTTCACGGGCCTTGGTAAGGGCCCTTCCTTGGTCCCTAATTCAATTTTAAGTTGGGGTTATTTTGGTCTTTCCTTATATTTCATTGATGAATGTGGACGGTTTTTGGGACTATATTCCCATTTATTAACTATCATAAGCCCTTTTAACTCTCTCATTCTCACCTTAATATCCTAAATCAAAATCCTCTCTCTAGAAGTTTACTCTCCAAGTCTTCTCTTTCATCAATCAAGTTCTAGGGATTTCTTCAAGGTCAAACTTATGTTCTCTTCAATTTAGGGCTTCTAAGGATCAAGGTATGTGGAACTTCTTTCATGGGTACCTTTCACCCATGGAATCCTAAAAATTTCTTCTCAATTTTCTTATAAAAAACTCTCTCTTAGGTACTGTTAATCATCTTCCCAATGGTAACTATCTCTGAAGTTTGCCGAAATGGCTTTCCCATCATGGATAGAGCTCCCCATACCACCGGATCACAATATGAATATAGCTCAAGAAACATCAACCTCTAATCTATCTAATAATACTTCCAATATGCAAAATATTACTGACAATGTAGTAGCAATTTCCAGTAAATATGGAGTGACTCAACTACAATCGACTAGGAAAGAGTTCATTATTTCAACTCAAAATTCTAAAACACCTAAACTGTGCCTCTAAAATTCCTCGAATAAAAAAAAAACTGAACCAAGCACTATTGATGTTACCATCGAGAAGTTGAGACACGCACAAAGAATTATTTCTCTACAAAATTGTGGATTGGTTTGGGTAAAAAGAAGTGTAGGAGATGAATCCTCATCACATGGAATACCTATAGGCCAAAATCATAGGAATCCACCACACCAATTGAGAGCAAGGACCTGGCGACAATTGAGAGAATTGCCTCAGAGAGTCATCGGAGTCACGCCGTCAAAATTGAAAGGGTTCTGGGCAGATTTGAACCAATAAAACCACTAGGGTTTGTTCACCATGTCAAGGCGCATCTGTGAGAACAATTTCCACTGGAGAAACCATCGCCGGATGTTATGGAGCTCCAGCATCACAAATTGACAAAACTAAATGCCAAATTATTCCCCCAGGATGTTACGCATCCTCCAGGCATAAAGTTCCACCTCGAATCAGCTCCATATTGTTCGAATATCAATTTGAACTCTATAGGTTGTACAGCTATGGAGAACATTATTCTGAAGAACCAATATTTGGATGCTTTGAATTCCTAGGATCAATTACACCAGTAAAGGGATGGAATAAACATATTTGATTATAGTAAAGAGTATGATCATGGACCAAAAAAAATTACAATGGAATAAATATAATTAATTGTAGTGAAGAGTATGATCTCTAGTAGAATGTGTTAATTATGATAACAATGATATACAAATGCATGGTAAGAAAGTCGAACAAAATACTGTGAATTTATCTTCTAAAGTGCTGCAAAATAAAATGCTCCTAATGCTTCTTCTGCTAGAACCAATGATATGCAGTTAGATATGATCAACAATAATAAGGAATTTTATTCTACTAGAGATCATGTTGTTTTAGTTGTTAATTAAAATGAGCAAGGGAACAACCAATCTTATGCAAATGTTCAGCAAAAGCAACAAATTAAACCAATAACCTTCAGATTTGTATAAAGGTCCTAATTTGAACCAACAACCAGTCCAAAAGCCTTATATTCCTAATAACAATCCTATGAGAGTGTCTACTAATTTTGAGGTTTTCAACCCCAATAATCCAACCACCTTTGAGGACAATAGAAATATCTCACGCCCCAAAAATCCAAACTAATCTAAAGCTCTAAATCCAACTATTCTCAATCCTCTAAATCCTTTGGTGCCTCATGCTTTGGTGACTAGATTAAGAGATCAAGAGGCTAAACAAAATACCCCCATTCATATAAGTCCTCCCAAGATCACTACTAAACAAGGTCTACCTACTGTGGTACTCAATAGAGAGGACTTCATAGTTAAACTGGCTTCTAGATTCAAATATATTCTTATTAGGAAGTTTACCAATATTATGCCAAAAATGAAGGTTATTAGAAAGAAGTTCATCCTTCAAACTGAACTCAGAGGAGGAGTTAAAATCACACATTTCAACTCTAGACACCTGTATATTGATCTTGATAATGAATATGACCATTCAATAGTGTGGTCAAAAGGGAAGATATATATACAAGGTCAACTAATGAGGCTTTAAATCTGGATCCCTACTTTTAAACCAGAAGTGGAGACTCATTTGGTTCCTCTATGGGCTATGTTTCCTGAATTACCTTGGCACTGTTATTGTCTTGAAGTGTTAACTCTATTATTATCTCCTATTGGTAAGGTTTTGTTTTTGGATTTGGCCACTTATAAGGAAATAAGGGGTAGCATAGCCAAAGTGAAGATTCAAATTGATATTATCAAGAAAAGACCCCCAACATGTGTGGATGGAGTTTGATGAAGATGAGAATGGTGAGGGCAGGTGGCAGCCAGTTTAATATGAAGGAGTACTTGAGTACTGTCAATACTGCAAACATCAATGGTACATCACTAATACTTGTACTGTGATAAGAAGGGATGAGGAGAACAAGAGGAGAAAAGCATAAGAAGAAGCTGAAAAAAGCAAAAACAAATCAGTTATAGGTAAAAATAAAGATCTGCAGGTTCAAGAGAACAATCAGCCTAAGGAACAACAAGCCAAAACCATGATTGAGGAAGAGGAAAAAGACCAAGAACAAGAGGGGTGGAAAACTCAAAAGAGAAAATATAAGAAGAATAGACAGCTTTATCAACAGGAAACACAATATCATAAAACACAAGGCATGATTTCACATAGGGAAAACTCTGAATTTTCCCAATATAGTACCAGAAACAACCAACAAGAAAGAAATATGCAGCGTACAGGTATGAATCCTAACTCTAACTCTAATGATTGTAATGGCCAAACATGCCTCCCCATAGAAATTCAAGACCCTAGTCCCCATAATCTTATGCAGCAGGTTGTTCATATGAATGAAACTATCCGACCTGTATACATGTAACAAGGTCATAATATGGATGTCAGAACTGATCCAAATACTCCTTTGGATAATATAGATTGCAATAATACAAAAGGAAAACACTAAGGTATTGACTCAATGCTCCCACACCTCCATGACCCCCACACAATAACTTTATTGTGTTAAATGTTGCTGCTGAAGTAGTTCCTGGAGGTATGAATGGGGGAATACATGAGACACCTACTATCCTGCATGAAAGGGATACTAGGGGGAGGGAAGTTCTCTTGACTGACCTTAGTAAAGACTCTATAGACCTTGCTACCACTATACATGATTCGAACAACTCCAATATACAGGTGCAACAATCTGACCACCAGGGTTATAAACACAACTTTCAGGATAATGAGACTGCTATGAGAAATCTTATAATTAGTCAACAAATTCAGGGTTCAAGTCCTCATATTTTAAATAACAAAAATACTATTGCATTGAGTAAGAAGAAGACAGATGCATTGAAGAAAAAAAAGCTATGGATGCCAAAAACAGTCTAACAACACACAACAAAGAGTGAACTATGTTCTGGTTAAAGAATAAGAAGGGATATATGTTCCTCCACACAGATCCAAACAAATCCTATTGAGGAGTGCCTACTTAAAAAGTGAGCTATATCAGGTGATCTAGATGATGAATATAGTGTTGCTAATTCTGAAGATGAAGAGGATCCTAATCAGAGGGAACAAAATCATGATGAGGAAGAAGAAACCAGTGCCCACCTCTTGAAGGCATTTTGTTCCACCATAGATACAACTATATAGGAGGAAGTACAACAAGTGTCTGAGAAGAATGGTCTGTCACTAAGGGGTCAACAGGAACAAAAGAAGAAGAAGAAGAAGAAACAGGATGCCACCATAAGCTCTGACAATGCTATTTGCAAAAGTAGCATCAACACAAGGTCAAAATCCCTTAAGTTTTGATGATTAGTACAATCTGCTAGAATGAAAGGAGTATTGATACTCAAGGTGCATTGGACAGACTTCAAAAACTCAAGGATTATCACAATATTTCCCTTTTGGCAATTCTTGAACCATTTTCAAACTAATCTCATCTCAACTTTTACAAGCTTCAGCTAAGAATGGACAGTGCCATTCATAACTCGAATAATAAAATTTGGCTTTTTTGAAATCAAGAAGTGGATTGCTACATTGTAAGCCAAGATGAACAACAAATTACTTGTGAGATCAAGCATGTAGCATGTCCTATCACCTACCTCATAATTTGTGTTTATGCCAAATGTAAGGATCACTTGAGAAGAGATCTTTGGGATAAACTTTTCCAGTACTCCAGTTGTAACAAACCATGGTGTACCATAGGAGACTTTAATGTGATCACTAATATTGAAGAAAAGATAGGAGGCCAACTTTATAATATGAATAAAAGTTTTAAACTCATAAGTGTTATTGAAGCTGGTGGACTCATAAACTTGGGTTTTCATGGTGCAAAGTATACTTGGTGCATTAACAAGGATAATGATGCCAGGATTTGGAATAGACTTGATAGAGTTATGGTCAATAATAAGTGGTTAGAAATGATGCCTATTACAACTATAACTCATCTATGTTCCACTAGATCAGACCATTGCCCATTGTTCATGGAGTGTGTAGAGAGAAAGAGTAATGCCATAAAATATTTTAAGTTACTACACTGCTGGACTGACAATGATAGCTTCCTTGATGCTGTGAAAACATGTTGGGGGAGAACTACTGTAGGAAATCCTATGAGAAGATTTCAGGAGAAAATAAAAAGAGTGTCCAGCAGTCTGAATAATTGGTCAAGACAAGAGTATAGGGATATTTTTTCTTCCATCACTGATTATGAGGCAAAATCAGAGATGCTGAGAATGAAATTATCAAAGATAACATAGAAGACAATAGATTCAAGCTAAACTAGATCAATGCTCAATATATCAGGTTTCTAAAGGTGGAGCAGTCCATCCTTAAAAAAAATACAGCTTCAATGGTTTAAGGAAGGGGATGCTAACTCAAAGTACTTCCATGTTATCATCAGAGAGAGAAAAAGAAGGTTGTACATTAACAAAATTGATGATAACCAGGATAATGTTATTCAAGGTGATGTAGAGATTGCTAAGGATGTCTGTGATCATTTTGAAAAGATACTAGGGATAGCAAGAAGATCAATGAAGATGTAGTTAACTACATTTTTAGATTGGTCAATGACCAACAAAATCAGTTGTTACAAGAGCTACCTACAAAAGAGAAGTTGAAAAGAGTGGTTTTCTCTATGAGTGCTACCTCAACTACAGGTCCTGATGGGATGAGTGGCAAGTTCTTCCAGGATTTTTAGGAAATTATCAGTGAGGATTTGTTGGACCTAATTCAGTACTTCTTTAATGGCCATGAAATTTCGAAATACATCTCCTATGCATGTTTGGTTCTACTTACAAAAGTAGACCATCCTAACAAACTAGCTGACTTTAGACCTATTTCTCTCAGCAACTTTTCCAGCAAAATAATCTCTAAACTCCTCAGCATCAGATTGGCTCCCATTCTCCCTTACCTTATCTTAGATAATCAGTTTGGATTTTTACAAGAAAGGAGCATATATATGAGAACATCATATTGGCTCAAGAAATCATCCATAACATAAAAAAGCCCAAAATTGGTGATATGTGGTTATTAAGCTTGACATGGCTAAGGCATACGATAGAGTCTCTTAGTCCTTTATTTGTCTTGTCATGAGAAAGATGGGTTTTGGAGAAATGTTTATTGACATGGTATGGAAAACAATGTCCAACAATTGGTACTCAGTCATCATCAATGGTAGCAAACATGGTTTTTTTCATTTAACAAGAGGCCTCAAACAAGGAGATGCCCTCTCCCCTGCTCTCTTTATTTTTGGTGCTAAAGTATTGTCAAGAATGCTAAACAACCTTCATCATCAGTACCTTTACACTGGTTTTCAAATGGAAAAAAAAGGGCCTTAAAATTAACCACTTGAGTTTTGCAGATGACATTATCATTTTTACCTCAACTTCCAAGTTCTCCCTTAAACTGATCATGATGACATTGTAAGTGTATGAAGATACTTTTGGGCAACTTATTAATAAGCACAAGATCTAATATTTGATCTTTTCTCACACCCCTATTGATACAATTGACAAAGTGGTTTCCATCACAGGTTACAAATGTACACATGGTTCTATTACTTACTTGGGATGTCCATTGTACATAGGAAGACAAAGGATCATCTATTTTACTAGTATGGATGCAAAAGTGATTGCTAAATTCCAAGGGTGGCAGACAAGGATGCTGAATTATGGGGGTAGAGTCACTTTCAATAAATCAGTTCTTCAATCACTCCCTATAAATTTATTGTCTTCTATGACCCCTACCAGGACTACTTTGAAGCAGATCAAATGCCTTATTACTGATTTTTTTATGAGAATAGAATAAAGAGAAAAGGAAGTACCACTGGGCCTCATGGGAAACTCTTACCTTACCATATGAGGAAGGAGGTATTGGTGTCAAAAAATTGGAAGATGTTTGATTAGCCCTACAATACAAGAACTGGTGGATATTCCGGTCTAAGAGAACTTTATGGGGAGATTTCCTTAAAGTTAAATATATCCAATGAGCCCACCTTGTCATGAAAAAGAGGAACACAAGCCAATATCTCATATGGAAGAACATGATGAAGAATAACGGTGATATAGAGCCTCATATACAGTGGAATTTATACTTTGGGAGCTGCAGTTTCTTGTGGAATAACTGGTTGAGAGTTGGTCCTTTTTCCAATCACAATGAATATATTCCAAGGCTCAAAAACTCTACCATCTCCATGTTTTTGAGGAATGAAAGATAGAATGAAGAGAATGTCAGACAACAAGCTCCCCAACACTTGATCCAAACAATTCTCAACACTAAAATCAGGTTCCAACAAGGTACTCTAGATTACACTCACTGGATGCTATAGTCATATGGAAACTTAACCTGTAAATTATCTTGGGAATATATGAGGAAAAAAATAGCAAGACTTTGACTGATACTTTGACTTGGCATAATAATATCTCTTTCAAGGCTTCATTCTTGCTTTAGAGGGACCTGAGATACAAACTTCCTACCAATGAAAACATTACTACTTTTGGGGTACCACCAGTAGCCTGTTCTTGTTGTTTCAGATCTGGCTTAGATAATGTAGACCATATTTTTGCATCAGAAAGATTTTTTAAGTACATTTGGAAGCACTTCTCTAGAGTGTTGGGGATCCTGCATGTTGATAGTCCTCTGAGGAATATTTTGATGAATTGGTGGACCTCTAAGACTAATAACTCTACTCATCAACTTATCCTTCAAGCTACTTCCATCTTCATATGTTGGAATGTGTGGAAGAATAGATATGCTAGTAAATATGGGGGGCAGAGGTGCAGCACTACCAGAGTAATCTTCTCCACTATCAAAGACTTATATATGTTGATCTCCACTGTGTACCCTTATATGGGTTGGCCTGGTAATTGGAATGAACTACTTACCCTGATTGAAAATAGTAGACATGAGATGAGAGTAATCAAAGTATGCTGGGCTAATCTCCTTCCTACCTTGGTCAAATTTATCACAGATGGTAGTGCAATTGATAATCTAGGGAAGATAGGGGCAGGAGGTATTCTAAGGGACTGTAAGGGTGTGCTGATTTATGTATTTGCCACTCCCTTAGGCTTTGGTTCTAATAACCAAGCTAAAGTGCAAGCAACAACTTTTGGGATTCTGTGGTGCTTACAACATGGTTACAGTAGGGTACTCCTTCAAGTTGATTCTGAATTGCTGGTCAAGCGGCTCCAACATGACATCAAGCCTCCATGGAGAATCCATAGCTACATCACTAAACTACAGGAATTGGTTAAGCTGTTGGAAGTCTTTGACTGCAGACATGTCTTTAGGGAAGCTAATTTCCCTGCAGACACCCTTTCAAAGAAAAGCCACATTGTTGATCACACACAAAATTACTACAACTATCATCAACTTCCAAAAGAGACCAAGGGGTACTGCAAAATGGACAAAGATGGAATGGCTAATTTCAGGAGAAAGAAGATGAAAAGGATCAAACAACCCCGTTGAGGGATCTTTCTAGTAATAATCATCATAATAATAATAATTATAATTATAATTATAATAATAATTATAATCATAATAATAATAATAATAATAATAATCATAAGAATTATAATAATAATTATCATAATAATAATAATAATAACAATAACAATAATAATAATCATAATAATCATCATCATAATAATAATCATAATAATAATAATAATAATAATTATAATAATAATAATATTAATAATAATGATAATAATAATGATAATAATAATCATAATCATAATAATAATAATAATAATAATAATAATAATAATAATAATAATAATAATAATAATAATAATCATAATAATAATAATAATAACAAATCATGATAATCATAATAACAATAATCATGATAATAATAATAATAATAATAATAATAATAATAATAACAATAACAATAATAATAATAATAATAATAATAATAATAATAATAATAATTATAATAATAACAACAACAAGCTGTTGCTTCTCAAGCTCCTATTTCTCCTGAAATTCTCTCCTGAAAGCACGCCGAACCCATTTTTCCTCTTTCTTCTGTGCTCTCTTCTCCCTTTCTACATTATTTGGGGAATCATCTTCTTGTTTTCGCTTCTTGCCCTTGCCTTTTTTATTAGGCTCGGGTGCTGAAATGGAGCCCCAAACTCCATCTAGCTATATAGGTGCTGGCGGTGCCGATAACAACTGTAGCAAAATATCTGTAGCTCTTGCCGAGATAGTAGATGACAAACTTTGTGTCCAATTTACCTACAACTTCTTTTAAGGCAGCCAGCTCTTTCTTGAAGGAATCAGTCTCTGCATCACCTAGACGACTACTCCAAGTAGTGATGTGCACCTCAAGGCCATCAATACAGCTTTGTATCATTGTCACCTCCAGTCGGAGGTCGGTTCGAATCTAAGTCAGCTCCTCTTGTATCTGTGTTTGGACCATCCTAGGTATTCGCTCAATCACCTGATCAACCAATGCCCGTGTATGCTTCTAGTCCTGCACCATATGCTCAAGGAGTACCTTAGGTTTAGTTATTATCATAACTGAAACTGCTAATGTAGATGGGGTAAGCCTAGTGTCGCCCTCGGGCTTCTCAATGGCCTCCTCTATCGGCGGGTAAGGAGTCTCACCCTCCAAAGTAAGAGTAGGAGGAGGTGGGACTATAGGCATAGTGACTGGCCCAATAGGTCGGCCCATCTTGGATTTTTATAGTGGGTTGTCCAAATCCTTTATAAGCGCCGCATTTAAGGACTTGATTGCTGGGATACGCCTGTCAAAGTGAAAATTTACCACTGTCCCCTCAGTGTCACATAACGCAGTGATCAAACATGGGAATGAGAGTCTAGCCCATTCATTAAATTATCGGTCCCGGATTTTGGCCGCAATTAGCCTCTTGTTGTGTAGTCCAAACCTAACCATTATGCAGGCTACTAGAGAGGCCTGCATGGGACAAATGGTGTTTTCATTCGCAGTTGGTAGGAGACGGGCATGGATAATGGCCCACTAAAACTTAGCTGGAAATGTGAGGGATGCTTTAGTAATCAGCTGCCTCGCATTTGTGACCCATGGTGCATTTACTCCCTTAGTAGCAATATGCTTTTCGATCTATTCCATGATCATTTAGCGCACTTTAAGATCACCTATCGTTGCCTTATCACTAACCTCGTGATGTCGGTGCTCATAAAGACCTGTCCGAACATCAGTCTAGAACTCTGGGCCATATAGGAACCTGTTCATTGTAGTCTCTGAGATATCCACTATCATGCCTTGAGCTGACACTTCATTCAACGGTCATTTCTTTAATGCTAATGCCCTTTTTTTCTTTTTAGATATCCCCTCATTCATATCATTGAACATTGAAACTTCATAGGCTGAATACAACTCCCAGACTAAATTTTTACCATAATATCCTGGGTCTTTAGTCATCCACCCAAAATGATGCTTGTAGAAGAGGTCTTTGAGCAGAGGTAGGGCAGAGAGGTTGTCAGAGACCACTCGAACCTCTAACACAATGGCTCATTTACATAAGCCCTTAGACCCTTCGATTAGGCTATTCAGAAAGATATCATGTTGGACCAGAACCAACCACCCATTCCTCAGAAAGATGATAATATTTTGACGTGCAACAGGGTCACTTTCCTTTGCATGAGGAAACTTCTCTATAGAGTCCAGTCCGTCATCCCCAGCAACAGTAGCACTCTCCTCACTAGCATCACTTCCAGCCTCTCCTGATTTTACATCGTTCCCACTTGCCTTACTGGCTGAGCCGGTTGTTTCCTCTTCAGACTGGGAGGGAGTTGCCTCAGTCTCGGTAGCTACTTTGGACCTAGTCATACGAGGAGCCTGAGGAGAGATGTGGGTAGACACTTGGACCTTCGACCCACTTGATTCATCACTTCCCGACCTTTTCTTCAACTCATGTTCTGAATCATGCTCTGATTATTTAGACGGGGAGTCGTGGAGTTGGTATTGGGAAGCATTCTTGGTGCGTGGACATGTCATGGTACATGCAAAAGCTATAAATGGTAAGTAATTGAAAAAAATGATGTGATGAATTAAAATGGGTACTCAGACTTTTCCGTGATTCATAGGCATGCAAATAACCCTTAAGAAGTGACGTCACAAAATCTCTCATAGGGTGATTGCAAGAAAAAATTAAAAATAATATTTTTTTGTATTTTTCAGATTTTTTGAAAAAATGTCAAGTGTTGCAGTTTGGGAGACCATCACGGGCCTTGAAGATCATCACAGAATGTGAAGGCTTTGGTATTTCCTTTCAGTGGCTATGCCTCAAGAAGTTCTTAGAAAATTTCTAAGTGTAGCAACCATGGAATAGCACCACGGACCGTGATGAACTTCATGGTCCGTAATACCTTCTGTGATCCTATACTTACAAATTTTCAGTAGGGAGCAAAACAAGCCTCCACCACAGATTGTGAAGTGCAATACGATCTGTGGAGAAGGTCATCGTCCCTAACCTCTCAGTTCTTCCATTAACAACCCAATATTTACAACATTTGAAACAACTTTAACCCATTTAGACATACAAAATGCAAGTACACTTTCATTTTCAAACTAATATCATTATGTACTTGACTCTAATGTTACATAATCACCAATTCGAAATCAACCACCACAATGAATCGACCACAGAGACAATAAATTCGAACCTATCCCAGACATGTAACTCGCAATGCCTCATAGTCTTAACAAGATCACAACATCAATAAAAGAATTTGAAAAGAATACTTACTTGATTTGTTCCAAGATGACTAAACCGTTCCAAGTACTAGGGTACGCAACTACATTCACAAAACACAGTTGGAACGGTGAATCTTTGGGAGAGAAAAGGTTATCATGACAAGAAATTTGGAAGAGGAAGGGTGTTTGTTGTGTTGTAGTATAGTGGTAAGTGAAGAATGACCCAAATTATGGGGTAAATGTGTACTAAGAAAACCCTAATTAATTTGAACCCGGGTTGAATCTCGATTGACTAAATAGTATTTAGCCAACTAGGCTTCATGACCCATGGTGAGTACTCGTGAAGAGCACCACGGAATTTAATACTCTTTCGTGACATGGGAGTTGAACAAACTGGAGGTAGGCTTACCTGTGTTGCGCAAAGAGCAAAATGGTCCATAAAGTTAGTCACGGTCCGTAATACCCACCGTATTGGTAGACTTGGATAACAGGTGGGGGACCTTACTTGAGATTCACGAAAGGAAAAACGGTCTGTGAAGTCCTTCACGGTCCGTAATCCCCTCTTGTAATCCTAATATTCCTAGAGATTGTGCTCATTACGCCACTCCACCATGAGGCATGTTGCCCTATACGGTCTGTATAGGTGCCCATTGTGGGGAGTTAATGCTAATATTTTTTTATGTTTTTCTACTCCTCTGAGAACCTACACTCACTGAACACACTGTGACAGTATAAAATATCAAATAATTGAATTTTAACCTATCTAATACTAATACAATCCTTAGGTTACCTACCAAGCAGTGTTTGATTTAACGTCGCGACACGATGCAAGTCCCATGACTACTCAAACTTCATCAAGTAATTCGTTTGGAGATCCCAAGTACCTTTTCACTCGCTATCAATTCACTTTTAACCTATCACCATCTTGATCTTCATGTTCCACTGCTCCATGAGCAAATACTTGTGTGATGGTGAAAGGTCTAGACCACTTTGACCTCAGCTTGCCTAGAAACAACTTCAGCCTAGAATTAAAAAACAATACTTTGTCTCCACTGTTAAATTGGCGCTGCTCAATATTCCTATCATGGTATAGTTTCATCCTCTATTTGTAAAGAGAAGCACACTCATATGCCCACAAAAGAAACTTATCTATTTCATTGATTTGATCCAGCCTCATATGTGCAGCTTCACTCCAATTTAAGTTCAACTTTTTCAAGGCCCACAACGCCTTATGTTCCAGCTCCATAGGCAAATAACAAGCCTTTCCAAACACTAACTGGTATAAGGACATACCAATAGGTGTTTTGAAAGTTGTCTGATATGCGCATAGAGCGTCATCAAGCTTCCTTTCCCAATCAGTTCTATTGGCATATAGAGACTTTACTAGAATCTCCTAGATTTCTCAGTTCGACACCTCAACTGGCCCACTAGACGATATGGTGTAGCTACCTTTTGTTTTCGCACATCGTATTTTGCCAGTAGAGTCTGAAAGATCTTATTGCAGAAATGGGAGCCCCCATCACTAATGATAGCCCTAGGAGTCCCAAACTTGGAAAAGATGTTTCTTTATAGAAAATCAGCAAAATTGTTACTCTCATTATCTGGTAAGGCGACAGCTTCCACCCATTTGGAGACATAATCAACTACTAGAAGAATGTACTTTATCCCATATGAGCTCACGAATGTCCTCATGAAGTCGATTCCCCATACATGAAACACGTCAACCTTCAGGATTGGTGTCATAGGTAGCTCTTAATGCCTAGATATATTCCCTTGCCTTTGACACTGGTCACAACTCTTCACCAGTTCATGTGCATCTTTATAGATGCTAGGCCAGTAGTATCTACATTACAGTATCTTTTGTGTTATTTGGCTCCCACTATGGTGTCCACCTACCTTTGATGAGTGACAGGAATCCAAAATGCTCAACATCTCTCCTTCTAGTATGCATCTCCTGATTACATTGTCCACACACATCCTGAATAGGTATGGCTCATCCTAGAAGTACCTGCAAATATCATGCAAAAATTTCTTTCCCTAGTAAAAAGTAAGATCTTCAAGCATAAGATCTCTAACAAGATAGTTAGCATAATCAACAAACCAAGGAATGAGATCAAGAGTGGCAATTAAAACCTGTTCATCTGGGAAGGAATCATCAATGTCAAGCACAACCTTACCTCTATATTCATCTTCTAGCCTAGACAAGTGGTCAGTTACCTGATTTTCACTCCCTTTATGGTCCTTCACGTCAAAATAAAAATCCAGGAGCAACAGGACCCATCTGATCAACCTTAGATTAATATCCTTCTTAGTCATCAAATATCTTAAGGCATCATGGTTAGTATGCATAATCTCTTTAGTACCCCAAAAGGTATGCTCTAAATTTTTCTATTGCATACACTACTACCAACAGTTCCTGCTCGGTGAAGGTGTAATTCTTCTAGGCTGCATTTAGTACTTTGCTATCCTAGTATATGAGATGAAAAAGCTTTTTGCACTTCTGCCCTAGCAGAACCCCCAAAGAAACACTGCTAGCATCACACATGATCTCAAATGGGGTAGACCAATCAGGAGCAACAATCACTGGGGCTGAGATCAACTTCTCCTTTAAGAACTCAAAAGCTTTCATGCACGCCTCATCCAAGTAAAAGTTGATCTCCTTCTCCAATAACTTGCACAAAGGGTGTGCTATTTTTGAGAAATCCCTGATAAAACACTTATAAAAACCTACATGAACCAGGAAGCTGCGGACACCCTTTACAAAGATAGGAGGAGGCAATTTTGTCAATCCCCTCTATATTCTCCTTACCAATCTGCAATATTTTTTCAAAAATCTCGTGACCTAGCATAATACCCTCTTTGACCATAAAGTGGAATTCTTCCTAATTCAAAACTAGGTTAGCCTCTTCACATATTTGCAAATCCCTACTAAGATTTAACAAACAGTCATTGAAAGTACCACCTACCACTGAAAAATTATCCATAAATACCTCAATAGTGTCCTCTACCATGTCATAGAATATAGACATTATACAGTGTTGTAATGTGGCAGGAGATCTAGTTGTAGCTAGAGTACCCATCAAGAAAATAGTACCAACCTTTACCTGCCAACCTATCCACCATTTGGTTCATGAAGGGAATTGGAAAATGATCCTTCAAAGTCCAATTATTAATCTTTTTGTAGTCCAAGCAGACTCGCCATCTAGTGACTCGACTAAGTGGGATAAACTCATTTTTATCATTCGTGACAACTGTCATACCTCCCTTCTTAGGGAGACATTGAACATGACTCACTAATTGCTATCGGATATGGGATAGACCACACCTGCATCTAACTACTTAATGATCTCTTTCTTTACTACCTCTTGCATAAGTGGGTTTAATCTCCTCTAGTGTTCAATACTGGGAATCTAGTCACCCCTCAATACCATCACCATAAAAATTATTAATTACAACTGCTAATAGCTCAACTACAAGCCTTTCCTCATTAGGCACATCAATAATACTTTCTACCTCAATATCAAGCATATGCATCACAGTCATGTCCATTGGCTGCTTCATGGAGGCATATACATTGAACTTGACCTCTTTATCATTGAGTCTGAATGGGAGTTCTCCATCCTTCACATTGACTAATGCTCTTCCAGTCACCAAAAATGGTCTCCCCAGGATGATAAGAAACTCAAAATCAACCTTGCAATCTAATATGACAAAATTAGCAGGAAAAATAAACTTTCCCACTCATACTAACACATCACATAAGATTCCAATTAGACATTTCATAGACCTATCCACCATTACTAGCTGTATAGAAGTCGGTTTGAGGTCTCCCAAGCCCAACTTTCTATAGATGACCAGCGACATTAAATTTATGCTAGCGTCCAAGTCACATAGAGCCCTTGCAAAATCAAAGGCACTAATGGTACAAGGTATGGTGAATGCTCCTGGATCTTTCTTCTTTTCCACCAACGACCTTGTAGCAATGGCACTACCATGATGTAAGTTGTTGGCTGGCTCAAAAGAAACTGTCCTCTTCTTTATAACCAAATCCTTTATGAATTTGGTATAAACTGACATTTTCTCTAGTGCTTTTACCAATGGGATGTTGACTGATAATTCCTTAAGAATTGAAATAAATTTTAGAAACTTTCCATCCTCGGCCTTTTTCTCCAATCTATATGGGAATAGAGGAGGTGGCTTGCGAACAAGTGGCAAAGGGTGAGGTCTATTTGCTTCTGTTTGTTGTGTACCACTGTTTTATTTGATCTTTTTCTGCTCCAACACTATCTCATCATCATCATTAAAAACAATTGCCATATCTGTCTGATGCTTGGCCTTCCCATCAGTCACAGAATCTACAGCCTTCATTTGCATAGTGCCTACAATAATAGTGTCAGAAAGTACTTTACCACTCCTCATTGTCACCACCATGCATTTCCCATCTTACCTAGGATTTTTCATTGTGTCAATAGGAAAAGTACTAGTTTTCCTCTGGTTAAATGTTGCTGACAACTGGCCCATCTGATGCTCCAATTACTTGATAGAGGTAGAGTGTGAATCTACCAACTGGCTGATATTAGACATGTCTCCTTACTTATCTCTAACTCTAGACTCAGTTGCATCAACCTTTTACAGGACCTTTGCCATCATCTCTTCCAGCTTAGAGCCACCATTATTGTTACTGGCTTACTCTTGGTTAATAAGTGTCATATACACTACATTTTTGTCATTTTTAAAGTTGTGTTTATTCTGCCGCTCTCCTTAATCACGATTTTCAGTTTAGTCATAGTAGTTTTCTCTTTGAAAGTTTCGACCTTGGTTCCCGGAGTTGTATGTTAAAAATCCCTCCTGGCTTTTTAGAAACTTGGCTTCCTCCTCATAATCAAAGTCTGGTTCATCATATCGACTTCTAGTATCTATAACTTTTATCTTCTCTAGTCCTTCCCCTAATAGGCGTTTGGTCAATAAGTTCATCTGCATTCTTAAGTGAGTCATATCTTGATCATGCTCCTCCTCTTTTTACTTTTTCTTTGCTGACATCTCAAACGTGAATCTGGAACAATCTGCATCTCTGATATACCAAGCCCTATTGTTCTTTGCAAGCTGATCCAGAATTGTTGTGGCTTCCAGAAATATCCTTACCATATAGGAACCCCATAAGCCGCCTCTATCACTGGCTTAGTCATAAATTTGCAAGACCTATAGATTATCTATTTCTAGTGCTTATTAGTCAAATTGTATTTTGGATACTGCTTTAGCTTCTGCCTATATCTTTCCTAAGTCTCATGCACTGCTTCATTAGGTCGCTGTTTATGAGCATTAATCTAATCCTTGAACTGCAGCTTCTTGGATTGTGGGAAGAACCTTTCTAGAAATACCTCTCTCAACTCCCTCCAAGTTATGATAGAGTCGTGTGAAAGTTCATTCAGCCATTCATTGCCTCCCTAGACAGAGACAATGGAAATCAGCGCAGTCGCACACTGATTGGCTAATCCCAAGGATTTTAAATGAATTGCAAGTGGCGATAAAGTTCATCAAGTTTTAGTTGGCATCATCACTAGCTATTCCACTAAATAGTCCCTTCAAATTCAACATTTGCAGCATAGTACTAGTGATAGTGAACTTCACACCTTGGGGTAGTGATGGGAGGAATATACTCCTGCCCCATCCATATCTGCATCATTATTAACAAGAGCAAATTCACAGGTCTCTGATCTCTATCTCACAAAGCTCCATTGAGTTCATCCCTATTGTCAACACCTTCCCTGAATGGATTTTCAGCCAGCTCTCTCAACCGTAGTGCCTCACGCTCTTATTAATTCATCTTTTGAATTGACCTTTGTAGTTCAGGATCGAATGGAAGTAGTGGTTCACTCTTGCTTCGGGTGGTTGGCATGCACTATCTGATCCCAACACAAACAAACAAAAATAAGAAACCAAAAGTAAAACTAGGAAATAGAACTATAACCTAAAGTGCTCACTAATAGACTATCTCAAAAACCATATTCCCTAGCAATTACACCATTTTGATAACGCTCAATTACACCTCTCAAAAGAGATATAGACTATCGTGAGCAGTATATGTTACCCAACTAAGAGTAGAGGTTGAACCCACAGGGAGTAGGTTGAAATAGGTTTTATTAGCTATCACTATTCATTGTAATTACTACTTTCCTAAAATAAACTTGCATAAAGTAAAAGTGGGGGTTTTGGTTTTAGTTTAGAACAAGTAAAAATGCAAAGAAAAGTAAATAATATTAAAGTTGTAAAAATATGAAGACTAGACTAAGATTGTGTTCCCAATGACTTGTAAGTTAATAGGCTAATCGTATTCATGATATCGTTCATTGTATTGAAAAAAAATCTAGCGACTTAGGTAATATCTAATTCACCTCCTCCTAGTCTCAGAATGTTTACTTTATTAACCCTCGTCCTGGATCCCAAAGTACTATCTTCTCCCGGTCTCAAGTAACTTAGACGAAGTTTATCCCTTCTTTCGAAGCAAGACTTTTTGAATTTCTATAGTGAAATTCTTTTCCTAATCACCATCTCCCTCCCGGGAAAGCAATGAATATGGGAAATTTCTTAATGCATGCACTCACTAACAAAGACTTTTGAATGAAGAAATTACAATACATGCAAAAATAAATCGCGAATATCTGTCCTACTTTTGCCTATTTTAATTAAGTTGTCATGGTTCCCACAACCCTAATTGTGGATTTAGCTACTCATACTTGTAAGTAAAACAACAAGAATTTGTGAAGAATTCATGAATTAATACCTACGCAGATAAAGAAGTCAATCTTGAATCAATCACACAAATCACAAATAAAGGATGAAAACCAAAATGATATATCAAGAATAAATCTCCAAAAGTAACTAAGTATAGTATCATTATGTTCACAGAGTACTCAAAAAACTAGTAAAAATGTTGAACCCTAAAAATAAAATAAATTCGGGTATTTATAGAAATACAAAATCAAATCCTAAACCAACTAGGAAAACTAAAGTCGGCACATTTTATGCTCGCCACCACGAACCGTACTAGAGTTCATGGTCCATGGTCCTTCTCCCGTAGTGTTTAACTTGGGCTTCAATACCGTGTAGCTCTTCACTTCTTCACGGGCAATCCTCACTACCCGTGGTGAGGAATATGGTTCGTACTGACCTCCATGGTGATAGACTTTGCCAATTCTCCCATATCTACCCTCAGCCTTCACGATCATCCAGAAAAATCCGTAGTGAACTCCATGGCCAGTGATGGGTTCCATGTAGTTACACTTGGACAAAATTTATACAATGAGCACCTTCACAAGATTACCAATACGACACTCACCATGGCCCGTACAAGACACTATGGTCCATGGTGGGTTTCGTGGGGTTGTACTTAGCACCTCCGGTACAACATTTCTTCTCTCATCATTTCCACGCCCACCACCATGGCCTGTGAAAGACACTTTGATCTGTGGTGAGGCTCATAATCCTTAATACTAAGCTAAGCAGTATTCAGACCCCATAAATCATCAAAACTTATGCGCGACTTAGTTTCCTGCAAAAAAAACAAAAACCACATTATATCTACAGAAATATTCTTATAATGCACACTAATTCACCATTTTGAGCATCGAAAATATTTTAAATATGCGACAAATTAGGAATTAACTAGCATGAATAGAGTACAGAAAGAGACATAGCAACCCTACATGAAGCAAAACATATCAAAATACATAAAAACATGGAATATTCAATCCCAAGCTAAAAACTGACTTCAAAACTCATTTCATGAACATACATGCCCATGAAAATATGAGAATGAATGAAATACATGAATTCAATGGAGTGAATCATGAAGGAACTCAATACCTCCACTAGGAACAAGAGGAAAGAGATGAGGGTATCATGTCATCATATCAGCTTCAGTCTCCCATGTGGCACCTTCAACCTTTTGGTTCCTCCATAACACCTCAATGAAAGCTACTTTCTTGTTCCTCAACCATCTAAATTATCGATCTAGAATTTCAACTAGCACCTCCTTATAGGATAAACTGTCTTTCACACCAATGTTTTCTAAAGGCACAATAGAGCTAGGATCACCCACACATTTCTTCAACAATGACACATGAAACACCGAATGCATTGATGCCAACTCCAAGGGTAAATCTAACTCATATGCCACCTTGTTAATCCACCTTAAGATCTGATATGGGCCTACATTCCAGGACTAAGCTTTCTATTCTTGCCAAAATGCATCACACCCTTCAAGGGTGAGATTTTCAAGTAAACCCAATTATATACCTCTAACTCAAGTTTCCTTTTTCTCACATCTGAATAAGACTTTTGTCGGCTATTGGCAGTCTTCAATCTTTCAGTAATGTGTATAACCTTATCCATGGCCTCATATACCAAATAAGGTCCAACCAAGGCAACCTCACCAACTTCTAACCAATAAATAGGAGATCTACACCTCCTACCATATAAGGTCTCAAAATGGAGCCATTTGAATGCTATAATGGTAACTATTGTTATAAGCAAACTCGATTAATAGAAAATAATCATCCCAATTACCCTTAAAGTAAATGACACAAGCTCTCAACATGTCCTCTAAATTCTGAATACTATACTCAGCTTGACCATTAGTTTGAGGGTGAAAAGTTATGCTAAGCTTCGCTTGAGTGCCAAGACCCTTTTGGAGAGACCTCCAAAACTGAGATGTGAATTCGTCGATGTGAAATGATAGATAACGGAACACCATAAAGCTTAGCAACTCATGAATATAATTTCTAGTATAGTCCTCGAATGAATATGAAGTCTAATGAGAAGAAAATATGTTGATTTAGTCATCTGGTCAACAACCACCCAAATTGAATCATGTTGTCTACAGATACAAGAAAAACCTGTAATGAAGTCCATATTCAAGTATTCCCACTTCCAAGTAGAAATCTCAATGTATTGAGCTAAACCTCCTAGTTTCTGATACTTAACCTTCACTTGTTGACAATTAGGATATTTTGCCCCAAACTCCGCAATGTCCTTCTTTATGCCATTCTACCAATACACTTCCCTCAAATCTCTATACATATTTGTGAAACCCATATGAAGAGAATACCGTGAACTATGAGCTTCATAAATATCATTTTTCTTAAGCCATCAACATCGAGAACCCATAAAACGACCTCGATATCTAAGCACACCATCTTCCCCTTGGGAGAGAGCCTCAATAGCTTTTTCTCGGCGACCGCCTTAATCAACTCAACTAAAGTTGGATCACTATCTTGTTTTTCCTTAACATGCGCCATAAGAGACGATTCAGAACCATTTTGCGCAACTACACCACTATCCTCTAAATCAACCATGGGAACACCCAAATGAGCTAGTCTATGAGTTTATCGAACCAAATCCTTCATTTCACTCAATAGGGAAACACTTTTCATTAACAATCTACCAAAAGCATCAACAACCATATTCTCCTTACCCAGATGGTACAACAAACTCATATCATCGTCCTTTAACAACTCAAGCCATTTTTTTATCAAAGGTTTAATTCCTTTTGGTTGAACATATATTGCAAACTTTTGTGGTCAGGGAATACATCAACATGGACACCATAGGTATAGTGTCTCAAAATCTTCAAAGTAAATACTATCACCGCTAATTCCAAGTCATGAGTCGGATAATTATTTTTCATGCACCTTGAGGTGCCTAGAAGCATAGGTTATCACTTTACTATTTTGCATCAAGACACAACCAAGACCATCTCTTGAAGCATAACAATAAACAACAAACCCATTGGATCCTTCTGGTAAAGTCAACATAGGAGCTGCAGTAAGCCTATTTTTCAACTCTTGGAAACTTTTCTCATATGCCTCAGACCATTAAAATTTTACCTTATTTTGAATCAAAATAGTCAAGGGCAATACCATGGAAGAGAAACCTTCCACAAACCATCTATAATAACAGGCCAAGCCTAAAAAACTTCAAATATCAAAAGAAGACAATGGTCTAGGAAAGTTCTTCACCGCTTCCATTTTCTAAGAATCTACCATATTACCTTCACTGGAGACAATATGGCCAATAAAGGAAACTTACCTTAACCAAAATACACATTTGCTAAACTTAGCAAATAACTGAGGTCCTTGAGTATTTGCAAGACAATACTCAAATGATTGGCATGCTCTTTCTCACTCCAAAAATAGATCAATATATGATCAATGAACACACTAACGAATATATTCAAATATTGCTTAAATACCCTGTTTATCAAATCCATAAAAGCTACAGGAGCATTTATAAGTCGAAAAGACATAACCAAAATTTCAAAGTGACTATACCGAGTTCTAAAAGCCATCTTTGGAATGTCACATTCCCTCTCTCGAACTTGATGATAACCCGATCAAAGATTAATCTTTGAAAAGTAACTTGCTCCTTGAAGTTGATTGAACATTCATCAATCCTCAAAATGGAATGCTTATTCTTAATTATGACCTTATTTAATTGTCCATAGTCAATACTCATTCAAAGAGAACCGCCCTTCTTCTTAATAAAGAGAACTAAAAAAACATGAAGAGATACTTGATCTAATAAAAACCTTATTCAATAAATCCTTCAATTGATCCTTTCGTTCTGCCGGGGCCATTTAGTAAGAAGGAATAGAGATGGGTTGGGTATCGGAGAGAAGATCAATACCGAATACTATCTCCCTATTAGGAGGGTTAATAGGAAGATCATCGAGAAATACTTTCTAAAACTCATTAAAAATCAAAACTAACTCAAGAGTAGGTACTTAAAAATTTGTATCCCTAACCCAAACTAGATGATATATGCAACCTTCGAAAATCACTTTCTGAGCTTTAAGGCATGAGATAAATTGACCTTTAAACATGGACTTGCTACCTTTCCATTCTAGAACTGGTTCATGAGAAAACTGAAACTTAACCACACGGGTTCTACAACATATAGAAGCATAACATGAATGAAGCCAATACATACTGATAATAACATCAAAATCAATTATATCAAGCTCTACAAGATCAACTAGGTGATTTTATGAAAAACTGAGACTAGATAACTTTTATAGATTCTTTTAGCCAAAACTAAATCAAAAACAGGAGTATAGATCGCAAAAGTCTCTGATAACATACCGGGACTAACGATAAACTTCATAGCAAGATAAAGAGTAACAAATAATAAAGTAGCACCCAAATCTAACTATGCATAAACTTCAATGTCAAAGGCTTTTAACATACCAATAAAAACATTAGGAGAATCCTCCAAATCCTACCTAGCCTAAACAGGATAGAATCGATTTTGGCACTGACCACCACCAGACCCTATAGTAGCACCCTATTGAACCAAACAACCTGTAGCCTGAGGTTGAGCCTAGGATCGACCACCACCTATATAATTCTTTGCATGATAACCCACCTAAGAATACCTATAACATGCACCCAATCTCGCTAAGCACTCTTCTTTATGATTTCTTCCATACTTCTGGAAAGGGGGAATGACTCGGCCACTCAGAGATCCTCCTTGAACTGAGGATTAGGCACCCTATCCTTATCAAATTTTAGAGCTGTAATATTTGTAGATTTATTGTTGGAGTACCTTTGGTATAATTGAGGACAACCACCATTTCCAAACTTACTATATAAGAACTCACCACTATCAGTCTAAGCCCTCTTGGACTCCCTTCTAAACCTCTCTTTCAACTTCTCCTCTTCAATTTGTTCAATATATTTCATAAATATAGAGATGCCCATCTACTGATTAGCATGGTGGTTCTACACCCTTTGACGACCAATCCCAACATACCCAAAATAACCTTGCTCATACTAGCTTCCAGATCGACAACCATGAAAGAAGCATATTTCGACAACTTAGTAAACTTAATTACATACTCCCTCACACTCACATTACCTTGTTACTAATTAATGAACTCTTGAACCTTTGCTTCTCTCAACTGTAATAGAAAGAAGTGATCAAGGAAAGACCCTTGAATTCTTCCCAATCAATGGGACCACTCTTACATCAAGAAGAGAGAGGCTACTTGTTAAGGTAGACTCTGTATGAACATCTTAAACTTGAGATATTTATGGATCCATTATCTAGGATATAAAGGCAAACATATGCGGGCAACATAGTTAGAGACTAAAGGTTGCTACTTGAGTTCCCTTGGGTTGCTAATTGAGCTTTCGGATCGAACCCCACCTCAAAGTCTTCTCGATGCTTAGTCATTATCCCAATGGAAATCATAAATCATCGTCATCATCATTAGAAAAGGTAATAATAGATACTAATTCAATATCATAAAATAGTCATAAGAGTAGCTCATTAACATAGTTGATTCATACAAGAAAACCTTTCTTCGTTATGAATCCGTGAATCAGTGAGAAAATAATTCACCATATTTAACATAAGTGTATAAGAAAACCCCTTTAAAACCTTTATAATTTCTTGAAATTTCATTGAAATCAAAATTTGTCATCATTCATCACTTTTTATGAGTCATTCATAAAACCTAGATAATCATTCATAATATCCTTTGTCAATCATGATCATAATTTGATAAATTTATACTTGAAAGTAGAATAAGGCATGGTTCTATGAAAATCTATTTGAAATCATATAATTTAACTTGAATCATGCATAATTATATCAATGATAATGAAATAAACTATAATTCAATTTAACCAATGCAATTTCATAAGAATTAGGGCTTAGAAGGAAAATTCAGAAAGAAGAGTTGAAAAATACCTTAGGACTCCATGGATGGAAGGATCCATTGATGAATTACCATATACCATAGATATTTAGATCTCTAAATGCACTTGAATTAGAGACATGGACTTGAAATCCTTTGATACATTACTTAAGGATGAAGAAGACCTCAGGAGAAAATTTTATAAAGATGATTTGTGTTTAGGGTGTTTGGGAGTGAATAAGGGATTTAAGAGGGTTGGGGTTAGTTAATAGAATATGAATTGTATTCAAAAATTGTCCAAATTCATTAATAAAATAATAGGAAAATACCAAAACACCCTTACTAAAACACTGATCGGAGGCCTTGGACGGACCATCTTCTTGTCAATCTCTTCATAATTTATGAAAAGGGTCATGGTTTGGAGGGTTGAAGGCTGACTTGAAGGGTCGACTTCTACGGGCCCCGTCACGGCTCGTGGAGAGGTCCATGGGGCCTGTAGATCTCTATGAAGAGTGACTTGAACATGCTTCTGAACATTGGGTTTCCACCATGACTACTACGTCACTGAAGCATCCCACAGGTCGTGAAATGAATCAGTGTTTTAATAGAGTTTGGGGTCTTGGGAAGTCAAGTTCACAGATGGGTCTACAGTCCATGGAGTCCACCACGACCCGTAAACCCTTTAGTGGACTTTTCCCTCTTTTTTCTCTTTTTCCTAGTTCACTCCTATGGTGCCTTTCACAGCCCATGGTGAGTTATACGACATGTGAATATGGCCCGTCAAACCCATCTAGTGCAAAAAGCTAAATATTTGTAATAATCTTCTTTTAAACACCATTTTCTGAATTTTCAACTTTTAGGATCTTACAATCAGATCTATGATAAGAGTGGTCACCACTATCAGTTCGTGCCCTCTTGGTCTCCCTATACCTCCCTTTAAGTTTGTCTTCCTCAAACTGTTGAGAATGAGTCGTTATCCTATAAATATCCATCTCCTTGATCAACAAAGTAGTTTTACATTCCTTTACAACCATCTCTGAGACACCTAAATTGAATTTACTCATACGAGCCCTAGAATTGGCCACCATGGCCGGGGCATACTTGGAGAGTTGAGTGAATTTCAAAGCATATTATTTCACACTTATGTTTCCTTGACTCAAGTTTATAAATTCTTGAAACTTTTCCTCTCTCATAGGAAGAATCAATCTAGAAAAGCTCCTTTAAACTCATCTTAATCCAATAGACCTGCATCAACAACACTTTCTTCCTTCCATTACTTGAACCAAATCTGATCAACACCTTTGAATTAATAAGTGGCCAAGTCCTTACTTTCCACTAGAGTGACACATATAATGTCGACAATCTATTAGATCCCTTCAACAAACTCTTCTTGATCCTCGTCCACCTTTAAACCATGAAATTTTAGAGGATTCATCCTTGTGAAATCTCGAACTCTAGCTATCATTGTACCCACATTTGGATTCATGGGAGCTATAACCTCATGGTTTGCTTGAGAAATCATGGCTTGGGAAAGCACCTAGAAAGTAGCCCTAAACTCGGCATGAGTGACTTGCTCGACCAAAGGAACAACCAAAGTTGGAAGTGCTTCATGCTTCGCATTATGATTCCTTTTAAGTTAGATCTTCTTGGAGGTATGATTTTGTAAACGTGCAGAGCATGAATTAGAATCAAACTTTATACAGTCAAACTCTATCATACAACTGAGATTATGAAAGAAGCAAAGTATTTCTTAAATATTTCATAGCCTCTCGCGTGGTGGTGTCTTTAATATTATGGCTGTGAGCAACCTCTTTTTCTTAGTTTCTTTGGCTATTATTTTTGTTTACTGATGATATTAAGGTACCAAAGGGAATGGAGGAGGGGGGTTCTATGATTGTTATTGAAGTTGCATTCGATGGTTGTTGGATTAAACTGCGTGAAGAACACCTAGTTATGTTGCTTGGGGAGCTTGTCTCTCCTTCGAAATATTGTTGGAATGTCTTAAATGGATATAGCTACTGATTATTATTGTTATTGGCCTCATTTTAAAGTTTGGACATAGTTGGTCACGAGTGCGTCATTAGTCCTTATTGATTACTTATGGTTTGATCGTACAACCTTATCAATTTTTGCATTGTTGTTTTACTTTTATTGGCCAAGCTTCATAGAGACACATTTTGAGATTTGGTTAATAGGTATGTTAAGGCTATAATTTCTCTTCTAGGATGATCCTAATGGCCTAAACTTATCATGATCGGTATATTATCGTTATTTGATATGTAGCATTGTCCTATTGAGTTGGCTACCACCATATGCTATATTATTTATCAGCGACACTCTACTCCTTGCTTAGTGGGCTAGAAAAGAATGTTGATCAATTATTAGTTCTAGTTATTATTGTAATTTTTAACATTTAGCTGCCGCCTATAAGCTTGTTTTAGCCTTAGTAGACATTGACATTGTAGGGTTCTTGAGTATATAGATTGATTGTTTTATCGCGCCTACAATCGAGTAAACCGAGGCTATGAGATGGGTAAACTGAGCCTACGGGTCTGGTAGACTGTGTCTATGAGATAAGTAGGTTTTACCTACGGGGCATCATATATGTATTATACCACAGAGCTTTAAATTTTCAGTGATTCACTGCACATATACATTCAGGCAGTTCAGATCAGATCACCATTGGGGTCCAAGTAAGGGGATCAATATGGATATTTAGCGATTGTTTGTGCCTTTTGGGATTTAAGGCAATTGTATGTTGTTTGTACCTACCAAGGGTATGGGGGTCAATTAAGGTTATTGTTTGTTATGTGTTATAGGGGGTATCTTATTGTAGGAAGGTAAGTTATTATACTTCTATTTTACTTGTAAACTTTTTTTTAAAGTCCTTACACTTCATTTTTCAATTTTAAATTTTCCTTTCATACTTGGTACATTATAACGTATAGATTCCCTTTTTCTGGGTGCACTTCATTAATGCCTATAGGTTTTGAGTGATGATAAGACTAACCTGTCGAGTAGCATAGCTGAGCTTTAGTAAGTTTGTTGACTTCCTTTCTTTCAGGGGTCGCTAGAGTCTCAGATATTTGTGTTTTGCTATTTATAGTTCTATAAAAAAGATACTAGAATATGGAATTATGAAGGAGGATTGTAAAAAGAAGGTTATCTAAATAAAAATGCTTGAAATAAGGAGATATAAAATCTACCTCTATGAAGTAATAACAAAGAGAGCTTAAATCAAAAAGAAAATTATACTGCAATGATGTGCTCGAGATGTAGAGCAGTTAACATGATAGTTTTGAGTTGAGAATCTAAGAACCCATGGAGTTTGGAAGGGGGGTTAAGTGCTTTTATGAGTTTCCATCAATTGCTGATGAAAAAATAACTCATAGGCTCGGTCTACTCGGTCATAGTCATGGTAAAATGGTCAATCTGTATACTCAAGAACCTTACAGTGTCAATGTCTGCTTAGGCCAAAATAAGCTCATAAGTGGTAGCTAGATGATAAAATATTGCAATACTATTTAATCAAAATATAATCATAACATGCTTTTCTAGGCCACTAAGCAAGGAGTAGAGTATCGCTGATAGATAATATAACATATGGTGGTAGCCAACTCAATAGGACAAGGCTACATGTCAAATAATGATAATATACCAATCATGATAAGTTTAGGCCATTAGGATCATACTGGAAGAGAAATTATAGTCTTAACATACCTATTAACCAAATCCCAAAATATGTCTCTATGAAGCTTGGCTAATAAAAGTAAAATAATAATGCAAAAATCGACAAGCCTATAAGATCAAACCATAAGTAATCAATAAGGTGCTAATGCCGCACACATGACTAGCCATGTCCAATCTATAAAATGAGGCCAATAAGAATAATAATCAGTATCTAAATCCATTTAAAATATTCCAACAACATCTTGAATAAGAGACAAGCTCCCTAGGAAACATAACTAGGCGTTCTTCACGTAGTTTAATCCAACAACCATCAAATGCAACTTCAATAAAAATCACATAAACCCTCCATTCCCTATGGTGCCTTAACACTATAAATAAATAACAATAATATCCAAAGAAACTAAGAAAAAGAGGCTGCTCACAACCACAATGTCAAAGACACCATCACGCGGCATGAAAATCTATATAAAAGATACTAGAACATGGAATTACCAAAGAGGGTTGTAAAAAGAAGGTTACCTAAACAAAAATGCTTGAAATAAGGAGATATAAAATCTGCCTCCTTGCAGCAATAACAAAAGGAGCTTAAATCGAAAAGAACATTATATTGCAATGATGTACTCGCAACATCAAGCAATTACCATGAAAGTTCAGAGTTGAGAATCTAAGAACTTAAGGAGTATTTGGAAGGTGGATTAGGTGATTTTATGAGTTTCTATCAGTTTCTAATGAAAACATAACGAAGAAGGTGGTGTTTTATAAAGACCACCGACTTAAAGATGGGGGACTCACTTCGAGGTGCCTGCTTATACAGAGTCACAGAAATATGCATATCTCTCAATTTCGAAGCCGTATGGATGAATAATTTAATTTGTTGGAAACTAAACTCGTAGACCTTCAATTTGATAGTTCATAGACATTCTAATTCTCTATTTATTAGGAGAAAAGTGCTGGTATGTTTGACCCAGAATTTCAAAGAATTCCTTAACAACATTTACAAATACTTTTACCGACTTTTATTTTCACAACTTCCTTAACTTCCACCCTTAACATACGAACTTTATGTAGTTAAAATAACTCACAAAAAATCCTTACAAACTTTGCGAAGTTAGAATAACTCATAAAAATCCTTCATAATATTTTAAGAAGTATTAATCTTATTCCAAAAGTACAAGTTAATTTTAATGTTCAAACAAGAGGAGTATTACATCTTCCCCCCCAAGGACATTCTTCGTCAAATGATATAATAAATATTTTAGCAACATCAGAAATAATACAATAACTCATATATCTCATAAGTAATATGTCTGATATACTCAAATAGGGGGCTACTCTTCTAGAGGAACAAATATGTGGGGATAATTAGACTTCATGTCCTCCTGAGGTTCCCATGTCATCTCCTTAACATTGCCTCAACATTACGACTCTGCTATAATACTTTCACTGAAGCTATATCATTATTTTGCAATCTTCTTATTTAGCAATATAATATGGCAATAGGGACTTTTTGATAAGATAGATCCTCTGAACATATGTTGTTGGCACTATACGTGTTGGATTTGTGATACACTTCAGTAATATCAAAACATAAAAACTGAAGTATACTACCTCTAACTCAGGAGGTAACTTTATCTTATAGGCAACATGGCCTATCTATCACAAGATGCAATAATTCCTATGGTACCTAGGTATCAACATTCTTTTTCAGACAAATATCAAAACACCCTTCTATAACACTCCTGAAGTTTCTAACCTAAACTAACTCTAAAAATACTAGAAAAGTTTGCACCAGATAGGGACGATGAGACTCATCATACGTCGTACTCACCTTCACATCCTGTGGAGAGAGGTTGTATAAATAATAGGAATTGGGGGAAAAGTTCACGAGAGGGACCACAACTCATGGTGAGCACCAAGGACCATAGCCCCTTCCATGGAGTTGACCCCCAAGACTCCTTAAGTTTGGAGACAACCACACATGATGCTCACGACCCGTAATGGTATTCATGGACCATGAAGAGGTCCGTGAAACTCTACACTCAGAACCTTTGGGATGGGTCAACTTCACAAGGGTGTTCACAACCCGTAGTGACCTTCATAGACCATGGTGACATCTGTGGAAGTTGACCCCCCAACATGAGTTTCCTTTCAAGACTACGGCATCACCATAGACTGTGGTGAGCTTCACGGGCTATGGTGAATTTCCGTCCAGGAGCCCATCCATAATTTTAATGAGGGTTATTTTGATCTTTCACACCTTTTACCAATTTAACATGTGCCATTTTGGGACTAAATTTAGCCCTTTATTAGTACTCTAGAGGTATTTTTTCTCATTAACACTTAGATTATTTAAGACCCAAGGTTAGTGAGGACAAATAGGTCTTTGGTTCTAGCATTCAACTTTCATTCTTTGTGTCTAATTGCTCTTTGATTTTTAGGTATGTAAGGCTAATCACAACGTTGGACTAAATTTTTCCTCGTTCCCTACATCTTCATTCAGTCAAGATTGAGTTTGAGTTTGAGTTTCAATCCTGTTAAATTTAGTTCTTTAGTTATCTATGTAATTCTTTATTGAGTTATTTATATATATACGAGTATATTGTGATGATTCCCATGATTTGAGTTCTTGAATTGTTATTCATAATTTCATTCACATGAACCCTAGTTGAGTTGATGATTATTATTTTAATATAATTTTAAATTGAGTCTATGCATATTCTATTGAGTGTTGAAAAAGCATGAGCATTGAGTTTAAATAAGTTTTCATATTGAGTTAAATGATTAGAAAAAGGGTTTTGATAAGATATGAATAATTTTATAAAAAAAAATTAAAATGAAAGAGCATGATGGTTTGAGATAAGATTGATTTTTGAAAGTTTTATTGAGACTTGAGATGACATGATTGAAATGTGATACCCGATAGATATGAGCATAATGAATTGATTTTGAGAGTAGTATTGAGCAAAAATTTGGATAAGAGTTTGAATAACTCAATCCCCATAAACTACGTAGCCAACATAGGATAGAGGCCAAGACTCTCTTGTCTGAAAATAGGATTTTATATTGGATCCATTTAGGTTGATCATCCTTTACCCTAGCAAGGTATTGGACAGTTGCGGCAATGGCAGTGCAAAATATTGTATCATCACTCGCTCATAGGTAATAGTTATCAGTTAGAAAAACTCCGTAATGAATATGTATACACTATTTCACTGAGTTGCATACCTTTAATATATGATTGTTGAGGCATTGTTTTACTTCTAAAACTTGTATACTTTATTTAGTTGGGTGGATCTTTGTTTTTGTCATTGTGTATACTTTGAGTTATCTTTCCTTCAGGTATTTTATATACTCGTACATTTCATGTACTGACTCTATTTGGCCTATATTATTTTATGATACATAAATAGGAGATAGATATCCTCAATGGGTGTATCGTTGAAAACTAGTTTCCGTTTAGCTTTTGGTAAGACCTCCTTGCATTTACAGGATTTTCATTTTTGTTATTTCTTTCGTTCATCTTTTTTTGGTAGTAATTTGAGGTAGCCTTAGAATTATCTTAGAACCTTTCTAGTACTGATTTAGAGGCATCATAGAAAGAGTTGGAGTTGAATTAGAATGGTTCTTTTAGAGTCTGTTTTTAAATTACTATTTCATTATTGAATTATTATGTTGAGTTATAATTCACTTCGAGTATTTTAAATGTAGTAATTATCTAATATGAATGATGTTTAGTTTCCCACTTGAGTCATATTATCTTTAAGTCGGGTCTTCTGCTAGATGATTGAATGAGTGATCAAATAAAGCGGTTCGCTCATGGCCAATAATGATCTTCGAGTGCCGGCCACACCTATTGTACCCTCTCTAGGCATGACAAACTTGGTATCAGAGTACAAAGTTTAAGAGTCCTAGGGTGTTTATGAAGCTGTTCTACTAGAGTTTTCCTTATGGAAGTGTCGTGCACCACACTAATAATCAGAAGGTTACAGGATATTAGGAATTGTTTCACTTCTTCCTACTATGAGTTCATGCAATAGAGTTTAACTCTATAAGAGTTCCTTCCTAATTTGTGCATTTATGTGTTTGTAGATAATGCCTCCAAAACATATCGTCAACACTGAAGTTTCTTAGTATGATATACCCTCAAAATCAGGGGTGAGAACTAGGGGACGACTTATATGGTCAACTAAGGTGCCCCAAATGCCTACTATGCATCTTGCGCTTATTTCTGAGGCCAAATTTAGGTGAGAAATTGCTATGCTTACTCAGTTAGTGGCTGCCCAGTCTTATCACCAGAGCTCCCCATCCCCCAACTCTTAATCTTAAGAGCATTCAGCTTCTGTGAGGGTTAGGTATTTTTTGAAGATTAACCCGCCAGTCTTCATGGGATCTAAGGTTGAAGAGGACCTCCAGAACTTCATTGATGAGATGTGGAAAAACCTAAAGGCTATGCATGCTACTGAGGTTGAGGGAGTTGAGCTTGTCTCTTACCAACTCAAGGATGTGGCAAATGTTTGGTACAACCAATAAGAGGATAGTCATGGGGAGGATGCTGAGATTATTGTTTGGGATGAGTTTGAGGGTGCATTCCTTAATCACTTCTTTCCTAGAGAGTTGAGGGAAGCTAAAGTTGAAGAGTTTATGAATTTAAAATAAATGGGGAGGACAGTGATGGAGTATAGTACTAAGTTCATTCAGTATCCAAATATGCTCCAGAGATGGTCCGAGATGTGAGAGCCAAGATGAGAAATTTTGTTCTAGTTTGGGTAGGCAGGTGAAGAAGAAATGCAAGGCATCATTTCTGATCTCTGACATGGACCTTTCACGATATATGGTGTATGCCCAGTAGGAAGAAGAAGATAAAAAGAGAGATAGAAATGAATATTTGGCAAGAAAGCTAAGTCAACATGACATGAGCCTAGTCACCAAAAGTATGGTAACGGTGACAGGTCCTACTTCCAAAAGAGATCTTCAATCTATGCACCATCATCATCGAGTTTTCCCAACTACAGGTATGATCAAAAATTGCATAGTCACCATAATTATAGGGTTTCCAATCCCAAGGAAGTGTGGCTCAAGGTTCCAAAGGGAAAGACCTTATAGAAGATGTGGTAAGCTCCACTTGGGGGAATGTTGAGAAGGGACTAATGGTTTCTACAAGTATGGTCAGATAGGCTATATGTAGAGGAAGTGACTGACGTAGAGACAGAGTGATAAGGGAAACAAGGACGATTCTTCTTATGCAGCACCAGCAGCTAGACTAGCCTATAGAGGTACTACTTTAGGAATAGCTAGGGGTTCAAACAGTCTGTATGCCATGGGTAGTCGCCAAGATCAGGAGAACTCGCCAGATGTTGTCACTATTATACTTTGAGTCTTTTCTCATGATGTGTACGCTTTACTTGATTCGGGTGTCACCTTGTCTTTTGTGACTGCTTATATGGATGTTAAGTTTAGGATCCTTCCTGAGAGTCCTCTTGAACCCTTTAGTATTTCTACTCTTGTTGGTGAGTCTATTCTTGCAAAGAGAGAAAGTCTATAGAGACTTCATAGTTTCCATCTATCATAAGCACACTATGGCTAATCTAGTTGAGTTAGATATGGTTTACTTTGATGTCATTCTAGGCATGGACTGGCTTTATGCATGTAATGCCACTGTCGATTATAGAACTCAAGTTGTGAAGTTTCAATTCCCGAAAAAGCCTTTCTTAGAGTGAAAGGGTAATTCAGCAGTGCCTAAGGTCCATTTTATTTCCTACCTTAAGGCCAAAAAGTTGATTTGAAAGGGTTTGTCTACCACATAGTCCAAGTCAAAGATGTTAATAATGAGACTCTATCTCTTCATTCTGTTCTTATAGTTAATGAATTTCCTAAGGTCTTTCCCGATAATTTACCTGGAGTCCCTATTGATATGGAAATAGACTTTAGGATTCATGTTCTTCCTGATACACAACCTATTTTTAATACACCCTATAGAATGGCTCCCTCCGAGTTGAAAGTGTTGAAAGAGAAGTTGAAATACTTATTAGATAAGGGATTCATTAGAATGAGTGTCTCACCTTAGGGGGCTCCTATTCTATTCGTGTGAAAGAAAATAGTTATCTTAGAATATGCATTGACTACCGTCAATTGATTAAGGTCACCATAAAGAAAAATTACCTTCTCTCGAAAATTGATGACCTTTTCAACCAACTTCAAATGCCACTTGCTTCTCTAAGATAGACCTAAGATCAGGCTAGCATCAGTTGAAAATGAAAGAAAGTGACATACCAAATACAACCTTTAGAATTTTTTATGGTCACTTTGATTTCTTTGTTATATCCTTTGGTTTGACTAACGCTCCTGCAACTTTTATGGACCTCATGAATTGGGTATCTAAGACATATTTGGAGATGTTTGTGATTGTGTTTATCGATGATATATTAGTCTACTCCAGAAATGCAAGAGAGCATGCCAACCATCTACGAATTGTCATTCAAACTCTCAAGGATTGGGAGTTGTATGTTAAGTTTTCATAGTGTGAATTTTGGCTTGGATCTGTGGCATTCTTAGGACATATTATATTTAGATAAGGCATTCGAGTTGATGCTCAGAAAATTAAAGCGGTAAATAACTAGACTAGACTCACATCCCGATGGACATAAGAAGTTTCTTAGGTTTAGTTTGTTACTACCGAAGGTTTGTTGAGGAATTTTCATATATATCATCTCTATTGATTGGACTAACTCATAATAAGACTAAATTTTAATGATCCAATACTTGTGAAAAGAGTTTCAAGAGTTGAAAATGAGGTTGACTACTGAGCTAATATTGTCCCTACTTGAGGGAGCAAATGGCTTCGTTATCTATTGTGACATGCCCAGAGTTGGTTTGGGTTGTGTATTGATGCAAAAGGGTAAGTTCATTTGATATGCTTCCAAAGTAGATTAAGATTATTTAGAGGAACTACTCAACGCAGGACCTTGAGTTGGCATCCATAGTATTTGCTCTCAAGTTTTGGCATTTATCTTTATGGCATGCATGTCGATGTGGTTATTGATCATAAGAGCTTGCAGTATGTGTTTATTCAGAAAGAGTTGAACCTGAGGTAGAGAAGATGGCTTAAGTTTCTCAAAGACTATCATATGAGCAATCTCTAACACCCAGGTAAAGCTTATGTTGTTGTTCATTCCCTTAGCAGGTTATCCATGGGGATTACCTCTTATGATGAGGAAGAAAATAAGGAGCTAGCAAAGGAAGTGAATAGAATTGCATGTTTAGAAGTTTGCCTTATGGACTCAAGTGAGTGTGGTGTCATTGTTCATAATGGAGATGAGTCATCATTAGTGGTGGGAGTGAAGGAAGAATACGACCAAGACCCCATCCTACTTCATTTAAAGAAAGATATTCACAAGAAAAAAGTTATGGCTTTTGCTAAAAGGGGGGATGGAGTGTTGAGACATCAGGGTAGATTATGTGTTCCGAATGTTGATAGTCTTCAAGACAAAATTATGGTAGAAGATCATATCTCTAGATATTCAATTCATCCAGATTCTACAAAAATGTACATGATTTGAGAGAAGTCTATTGGTAGAATGGTATAAAGAGAGACATAGCAGAGTTTGAATCCAAGTGCCTAAATTGTCAATAAGTCAAAGTTGAGCATCAAAGGCCTTGTGGCATAGCTCAGAATATAGAGTTGCCAGAATGGAAATTAGAAATGATTAATATGGATTTCATTATAGGCTTACCATGATTTTGCAGAAAGCATGACTCAATATGGGTGATTATGGATAGGATGACCAAATCGGTCCACTTTTTGACTGTTAAGGCTACAAATTCAGTCAAGGATTTTGCAAGGTTGTATATTTAAGAGATAGTCAGATTGCATGGATTTTCTTTGTCCATCATCTCAGACAGAGGTACTTAATTTACTGCAAAATTTCGAAAGTCCTTTTAAAAAGGTTTGGTTTCAATGGTTAATCTTAGCACTGTTTTTCATCCCTTAATAGATGATTAGGCAGACTACTCAGACCCTTGAAGATATATTGTGAGCCTATAATATTGATTTCAATGGTAAATAGTATGACTACTTGCCGCTTGCTCATTGATTTTACTTACAATAAAAACTTTCATTCGAGCACTCAAATGGCTCCATATGAGCCTCTGTATGGAAGGAGATGTTGATCACCAATCGGTTTGTTCAAAGTTGGTGAAGCTGCGTTGATGGGGTCAAACATAGTTCATCAAGATATGGAGAAGGTAAATATCATTTAGCAAAGGCTAAAGACTATGTAAAGTCATCAAAATTCCTATACTGATTTTAGGAGAAGAGACTAGGGGTTTGAGGTAGATGATTGGGTGTATCTAAAAGTTTCACCCATAAAGGGAGTTGTGAGGTTTGGGAATAAAAGGGAAGTTGAGTTTGTATTACCTTGGTCCTTACCAGATTATAAAGAGAATTGACAATGTTGCCTATGAGTTAGAGATCTCACCACAGTTAGATGTTGTTCATCTAATATTCTATATCTCCATGCTTGAGAAGTGCTTGGGAGAACCATCGCTCATTATTCCTATATAAAACATTGGGGTGAAATATATCTTTTCCTATGAGAAAATTCATGTCCAGATTCTTGATCGGCAGGTTCATAAATTGAGAACTAAGGAGGTCATTTCAATCAAAGTTCTATGACCAAATCAATTTGGTGAGGAAGCTATATGGGAAGCCGAGGAGGATATGAAATCCAAGAACCCACATCTATTTGTCCCTCATTACGTATATGTTGAAGGTAATACTTCTATTCCTATATCTGATGTTAGTTCCTTCTTGAGTTGAGCAGTTATCCTTGAGCTTGATTGTTTGAGTCTAGCATTGCATTCGTGTATTCAGTGAATTCTTAGCTTGGTCATCATTCAAGGACGAATGATCCCAAGGGGGAGGTATTGTAACACTCTTGATGTTCCTAGGCTAAACTAACTCTAAAAAGATGAGAAAAAGTTTGCACTAGATAGGAACCATGAGATCCATCACAGGTTGTACTCACCTTCATGGCCCGTGGAGAGGGGTCATATAAATGATAAGAATTAGGAGAGAAGTTCATGAGAGGGACTAGAGCTCATAGTGAGAACCACGGACTATAGTCCCTTCTGTGGATTTGACCCCCAAGACTCCTTAAGTTGGGGGATGACCATGCATGATGTTCACGACCCATTATAGTGTTCACAGATCGTGAAAAGGTTCATAAAACTCTACCCTCACAACCTTTGGGATGATTCGAATTTATGAGGGCGTTCATGACACATAGTGACCTTTAAAAACTGTAGTGGCCTCCATGGAAGTCTACCCCCCAACATGAGTTACCCCTCAGGACCATGGCAATCACCACGGACTGTGGTGAGCTTCACAGGCCGTGGTGCCCTTCCATCCGGAAGCCCATCTAAAAATTTTAACGAGGGTTATTTTTATCTTTTCCCACCTATTCCCAAATTAACCTAGGACATTTTGGGACTAACTTTAGCCCCTTATCAGTACCCTAGAGGTATTTGTTTCTCATTAACACTTAGATTATTTGAGTGTTAAGATTGGAGAGGAGAAAGAGTGCTAGGATTCAAACATTCAACTTTCACACTTTGAGTTCGATTATTCTTCTATTTCCAGATATGTAAGGCTAATAACAATGTTTGATTGAGTTCTTCCTTGTTCCCTACATCTTTATTCATTGAAGATTAAGTTTGAGTTTCGATCTTGTTAAATTGAGTTCTTAAGTTATGTATGTAATTCCTTTTTAAGTTTTATTTATATTTATATATATATATATATGAGCTTAATGAATTTATTTGGGGAGTAGTATTGAGAAATGACTAGGTAAGAATTTGAGTAACTCAATCCCTATAAATTTTATAGCCAGCATACGATAGAGGTCAAGCCTTTCTTGTCGCAAAAGAGGACTTTTATATTGGATCCATTGAGGTTGATCATCTTTTACCCTGTCAAGGTATTGGATGGCTACGATAATTGCAGTTCAAAGTATTGTATCATGACTCACTCATAGGTAATGATTGTCAGTTAAAGAAACTCCCTAATGAATATGTATACATAATTTCACTAAGTTCCATACCTTTAAATATGATGGTTGAGGCATTGTTTTACTTATAAAACTTGCATACTTTATTGAGTTGAGTCGAGCTTTGCTCTTGTCATTGAGTATATTTTGAGTTATTCTTTCCTTTGGCTATTTTATATACTCGTATATTCCATGTCCTGATGTTGTTTGGCCTATATCACTTTATAATGTAGATACAAGTAATAAAAGTCCTCAACAAGCATATTGTTGAAGGCCAGATTTCATTCAGCTTTTGATGAGACCTGCTTGAATTCGAAGGATTTAATTTTTATATCTTTCGTTCATTATTTTTTGATAGTCATTTGAGGTATCCTTGGACTTGTCTTAGCACCTTTCTAGTACTGAGTTAGAGGATTTATAGACATGTTTTTTGAATTAGAATGGTTCTTTCAGAGTTTATTTTTAAATTACAATTTCATTATTGAATTATGATGTCGAGTTATAATTCACTTTGATTATTTTCAATTTAGTATTTATCTAACATGAATGATGTTGAGTTGCCCACTTGAGTCTTGTTATCCTTAAGTAGATTTTTCTACTAAGTGATTCAATGAGTGATAAGACCAAGCATTTCGCTTGGGGCTAGCAATGGTGTCCGAGTATCGGCAACGCCTGAAGTACCCTCTCAAGGCGTGACACCTTTATAGTCAAAATTTCAGAAAGACCTTATCATCAATATCAAACTCCAAGTCTCACCGCCTAACATCCGTATTTGATTTTTCTAAGCTGTCAACAATTTCTCTCTAATTAACTTAACTTGTTCCACTACCAGATACACTAAGTCTTGCCCAAATAATCATCATTATCCAACCTCGAATAAAAAAATAGGTGGTCTATGTTTTCCTCCATATAAAGCCTCATACGACCACATATTGATGCTGGAATGAAAGCTATTATTCTTAAAAAAATTCAAAAAGTGGAAAGTGATCATTTCAAAATCCTTTGAAATTTTGGATACACACTCGTAACAGATCCTCGAGCGTCTAGATTATACGTTCAACTTGGCCGATAGTCTAAGGATGAAATGTTGTACTAGGGATTACCTATGTCCCTACACTCTTCTAGAAATATTTCCAAAAATGTGTTGTAAACTATGCTCCTCTATCTGAAATAATCAATGTAGAGACACGATGCAATCTAACAATCTCTCTAAAATATAACCCTACATAATCTTTAGCTGAAAATGTAGTCCTAACCAACAATAAATGGGCTAATTTCATTATCATATTGATCATCAACCAAATGGAATCACACTTCCATCACGAGTGAGGCAAACATGTAACAAAGTCCATATTTATTTTCCAACACTCCTACAATGGAATGGGTATCTCATAAGTCAGCCCACTGGGTTTCTGATGCTCAACCTACACTTGCTTATAATTAGGACACTGTGCTACAACACAAGGCAACTCATAAATCTGTTAATATTGTGATACATCTTTGTAAATCCTAGGTGAATAGAATATCAAGAATAGTATGCTTCCTCCATAATCTGTTGTCGAAGACCTACAACATCTAGAAAATACAATCGATGTTCATATCTAAGCATTTCATCTTCTACTATATTAAAGGTTAAAGACTGTTGTTGCTGAGCCTTGCCCCTAAGCTGCTCAAAGATGGGATCTTCATATTGTCGTGCCTTTACCTCCACAACCAAAGATGATACGGTTGTGTCTTAAATTGTAACCCACCATCAGAATCTAACAATCTAACCGCCAAGATAGATAGCTCATGAAGCTCTAGTTCTATCTCCTGCTTCTCCACTCTCAACTATGATAATCTAACTATAGATTTATGACTTAGGGCATCTACTACTTCATTATCCTTCCCTGGATGGTACAGGATGGATACATCATAATCTTTTAGCAACTCGAGACATCAGCGTTGTCGTAGATTAAATTCTTTTTGCTTGAAAATGTACTTGAGTCTTTTATGATTTGTATAGACATCAACATTACCATTTATACCATATAAGTAATATCTCTAGATCTTTAAGGCGTGAATATCTATGGCTAACTCTAAATCATGGGTCAAACAGTTTTTATCGTGCATCTTTAGCTATCTAGAAGCATAAGCAATTACCTTACCATGTTGCATCAGAACACAACCCAATATGATACCTGAATCATCACAATACACCACATAGCCCTCTAGAACCTCTGGAAAGGTCAAAACTATGGCTACAGTCCACTGAAACTTAGTATCTTTTTGAGTTAGCTTGTTCAAAATGGCTGAAAGCAAACAGAACCCCTCTACGAATGTCCTATAATAGTTTTCTAACCCCAAAATGATAAGAACTTAATTTGGGGTCGTAGGTCTAGGTCAAGTCTTCACGACCTCAATTTTTTCATGCCAACTTGTATTCCAACATCTGATACAATATGGCCAAAAAAGGCCACAAAATGCAACCAGAACTAACACTTTGAGAGCTTAGCATACAATTTTTGACTTCGGAGTAACTAAAGCACCACTTGGAGATGATCTCTATGCTCAAACTCTCATAGTGAATACACAAAAATATTATTAATAAACCTAATCACAAACAAGTCTAAGAATGGCCTGAATATGTTGTTTCTAAGGTTCTTAAATACTGCTGGGGCATTTTCCAATCCAAAACACAACACAAGAAACTCAAAATGACCATATCTGACCTTAAAGGTTGTCTTTAGAATATCACTCTCCCAAACCCGCACCTAATGGTACCCTTAACGTAAATCAATCTTTGAGATACATTAGGCATCTTGTAGCTGGTCAAACAAGTCATCAATCGTTGGAAGCGAGTATTTGTTCTTTATAGTACCCTTATTGAGTTATTGGTAGTATATACACATGCGCAATGATCCATCTTTTGTCAATACTGATGAACCCTATAGTAATGAACTCTACTTGATAAAGCCCTTATCTAACATATTCTTTTAGTTGCTCATTCAATTGTTTCAATTCTACAGGTGCCATTCTATATGAGAAAATTGATATTGGTTGGATATCTTGTAATGTTTCAATAGAAAAATTAATCTCCATTTTGGTGGAATACTAGGTTGATCATTAGGAAAGACATCTGGAAATTCATTAACCAACGGAATAAACTGTAAGGTCAGCAATTCTAGGTCAACATCCTGAACCCTTACAATGTGATAAACGCAACCTTTAGCAATCAATTTCCTCACATGTACCCTTTGGTGTTGTGATATTACCCTTCCACTCTCAAACTACCTATTCTAGAAAGTGGAATCTAACAATATTTGCTAGGAAGTTGACATTGGCGTAACAAGATGCCAGTCAATTTATGCCCATAATAATATTAAAGTCTAGTATCTCTAACTCTATCAAGTCTATAGAGGTTTGACGACCAAAAATCTCTACTATAAAACTTCAATAAACGTTCTTTGCAATAATAAAGTTGCCAATTGGGATAGATACAACAAAAGGTCTTCTCAATGACTATGATCCTACAAAAAACTTTCCAGCAATAAATTGAGTAACATACGATAGCCTGGATATATCAAGGCATAAATCAAGTGAGAACAAATGGTTAGCATACCTTTCACGATATTTGGGAAGAATGAGTCTTGTCAACCCGTTAATGCATAAGTACGATTCTTGACACTGCCAAAACTAGATGCTCTATGTATGCCTCGACCTCTACCTAATGAAAATTGTGGTACTCTCTCTACAGAATGCACTAAAGTAGATGACCCTACTGCAAATCCAACCTACTGTCCTGAACCCTACTGGTCTCTAAATAGACAATATCTCTATACATGACCCTCCCAGCCATAATAATAATAATAATATGTCATAGATTCGTGGTGACATCTCCCAAAATATGATCTACCACAGGTATCACAATATGGCATAACTGATCTAGACTATTCTATGCGGTGATACTACTGCAAGCTCGATGTCTGCGAACTCTTCCATGGGCCTTACTATCCTCAAATATTATATCTACTGGCCTGGGACTACAGTGATGGAGGACTAGAGGGACTACTGTGATGGAGGACTAGGGGGCCTACTAGAATATTTGGGTCTAAGATCCTATGAAAATATCTATGAAGGTCGGACTAGACCGCCTATGTTGCCCCATCTTAGCTCACTTCGCCCTACACTGCCGATGTCTAAAATCCTCCATATTTTAAGCAACTGCCTATACATAAGAGATATGAGTATATTAAGTTACTATTGTTATGGTACATGCCTCAACATACTCTAGAGCCAGTCCTTCTATAAATCTACATATCCTAACAACCATCATAGCTACAATCATCGGTGCATACCTATCTAGGGAATCAAACCACAACTCGTTGTCCCTGACACTCATACTGACATGGCAAAGGTATAATAACTGATAAACGTGGGCATCTCAAATCTCTCTAGGTAGATATTGATATACAAAGGCCTCAATGAAGCTATCACAAGTGGTTGGGGTGCATTGGCCCTTTTAGACCTCTCCCAACCCTAGTACCTCTATGTGCTCTTTCCCTGTATACCGAGGAGGACTCAAGTCAAGGAACGCTCAAACCCTCGAACTTCCAGGCCCTTCAAAAGGTCTGGAAACATCTATCATCACTAGCTAGGGTTGTGTGGCTATTAATTGAGCCATCATATAAATTGCACTTTTGAATTCCTGATCTGTAGGAATAGGAACAGCTGGAGATTCTATGGAGGTCCTGTAGGTCATGGGGCCTCTTAAGGTGAAGATAGTGTTGGGAGGGATCTAAAGAAGTCTCTATCACTCCCTCCGATTGAACTACCCCAGTAGGTGATACCTACTCATACCCTCACCTATGGGTGCATCTGACCTCCAGCCAACTATTGTCTAATACGTCACTAGAATTTCTTCCTCTATACAAGGACAATAACAATCGTAAGTCGAAGAACTCAACCCTTATTACACAGCTTTATAGCACGATTTGAGTAGAAGGAGGGTACCATTCTTAAATAATGCCTATAGCTTCTTTCTTATATAATGTGGTACAACACACATTTATAAAATAAACTATACTAGACACAACTTACAGACTCCCAAGGATACAATGTTGCTTTGATATAAAGATTGTCACGTCCTAAACTAAAGGGTAACAACTAGCAACTAATTCCAAAACTTAAGCCAAAGTAAACCCATCTGAACCATTTACCAGCGGCACATAGCACCCACACACAATTAAGAAAACAAATAAATATATCCCAGCTTAAGAATCAGCCCTCGGCTAGCTGTCGATAGCTCTAGAAATAAAATACCTACACCCAAGAGTTCATATAATGCAATATGTAGGTAGCATGTAATCCTATTTGGCTGTCGAGGCTGACATGATATCTAGAAAAGCATAAATGCAATGCAGGCCATAGAGGCCACTATGATCTCTTTAAAGAAATTGAAAACATGTATATAATGTAAACTATGCAAGTGAGCCGCTAAACTACCAACAAAACAACAACATGGACCAATTTTCTAGTAAGCTACAACTAACAAACATACAAGGCCAAAATGGCATCGATCATAGCTATGCAATCCAACTTACTAGTCTGCAAGCCTCTACGAATATAATACTTATGGGGACAGGGCCCCAACCTAACCAAAAACTATATAGCAAAAGACAAACCACTGAGACTCTATCAACCCCTGAAAGGAAAGAAGTCAACCAACCTGATGAATCTTGGTTATACTACTCCACAAGTCTGTCTGATCGTCGCTCAAAACCTGCAGGCATGAATACAATGCACCTAGGTAAGGGCATCATTACTAAATAATGTACCGAGCATGTAAGGAAAATTTAAAGTTGAAACTGAAGTGTAAGGACTTAACAAAAAGATTAGGAGTAAAATACAAGTACAATAACTTATCTTCTTGCAATAAGATACCCCCAATAACACATAGCAAATAATAACCTTACCTGGACCCATAAGCTCAGCAGATACAAACAATATACAATTGCCTTAAGTCCTAGAAGATGCAAATAGTCGTTAAATACCCATACTGATCCCCTTAGCTGGACCCCAATGATGATATGATCTAAATTGTCTGAATGTAAAATGTGTAATGAATCACTACAAATCTGAAGCTCCGTGGTACAATACATATATGTTACCCCATAGGTATAACTTACTCATCCCATAGGCATGGTCTACTCGGCCAGTAGGCTCGGTCTACCTAGACAGCAGGTACGACTCCCGTTAAATGATAAGTTTAGTAGTAAAATGTGCAACAACCTTTTTTCCTCAAAAAATGATGGTAAAAATCAATGCATGCACTGGGACCGTACCATAAAACTTGTCATAATAAGAAACCAATGCAATGCATTTTATCACCAGCATGAAAAAAATAAATCCAAAGCATATATAATATGAAAGAGCAAGCACAACACTTCTAGTGAACATAAACTAACTTGGGATTCAGCTAGTTCTTGATCAAGACCTCGGGCCCAAAATACTCCAACCATCTCAACAATAATAGTATAATAAGTACATCTCTTTTCAGGCCATGAAAGGAAGTGTAAAGTGTGAATAATTAAAGGAGTGACTTAAGAACCTCCACATCTACCTAAAGATAACATTCAAAGGACCAAATTACCCTTAATTCCATTCTACGGTGATAATAACCATCGAATGATCCAAGGTCTAATAATAAGATAAAGATTTCATCAAAATTATAGGCCTAAATAGGGAAAAACCCTCACAAATCCTAACACAACCTCACGGTCTCCGCATTAGCGAACGACACCATACCAATGAAGTTCTCATAAGAAGCCACAATAAAAACTAAGGATCAACCAACAGCCACTCTACGATACTAATCATATCGACTACTATAAAGCATCCATCAACAGATCCAAAGGAATTTAACAATACTAGACTAAGGCATAAGAAAGGAATAACCAACCAAAACTAAGGATTTCCCAATACTAAAGTAGCCCAAAGCTCATACGGGAGTCAATAAATAAGGATAAGAAAGAGAGTCCTAAACCCATCACATACACTCCTAACACACATGCAATATATGCTCAATATTATCTTATGAAGCACAATCTAAGAACAAGTAGACCGTAGCCTACCTCGAAGCTGATCACGCACGCTCCCAAGTCTATGAATAAGAAGATTTCAACCTGTGAATCACCTCAAATTTCCACCATGCTAGAAAAGTATCAATCACCTCATCATTATACATGTTTTGACCCAAAAATTGCATCAATCGGAACCGGAACCAAATTTGGGTCTAAAACTAGATTGTGGGATCCACATTGGAAATCCTAAATTGAATCCATGAAAAGATTTATTTTACCTCTTCAAACCTATGTCCCAAAATGGAACACAATTCGGGGCTCGAAAGAGGCCAAAATTACAACATGCAACAACTCCATAATTAAAGAATAGAAAAGAGAGTTGGCAGTAGCTAAAGCTCAAAATATACCTCAAACGAAGGTCCCCCAACAATCCTCGAGTCCAACCTTTAGATCTCTTCTTTCTCACTGTAATACGTAGCCACAAACATTTTGAACATGCTGGACTTTCAATCACCCTAAATGGAGTCTTCTACCTCTAGTTATCACATTTTGAAGTTGAGAGAACAAGCTGAAAATGGGTTTGGTCTAAATTAAAAGACCAGACCAAAGACCTCTGCGAACGTGGACCCAAGGCAGCAAATGTGGTGGTCAAAACAACTAGGTCAACTTTGGCTCTTCTCCGTGAACACGAAAGTCTCTACGTGAACGCGGAGGGTCCAGAGCCCATCTCTCGAATGCGCTGCATAGGAAGCCTAGTCTTCGCAAACAAGCCACCTAGCTTGCGAATGCGGAGACAAATATTTTCGGCCTAGTTCATGCGAATGCAAAGAGAAAAGGTTGGTTGCACCAGCTAATGCACATTATTAGGTTTGGCCCAAATTGCATAACTTTGACGCGGTACACAGAATTTGTTTAGAACTCCGTGCAGGCAAATAAACTATGCTACCCCACTAAATTTGATGTTCCACACTCAATGGTGTAGTTAAAATTTCCATCTGATTTCATCTCAACAAAAAAGTGGGTCCCACACCCAAATACCATTTTAAGTCAGAATGAGCCTGAAAGCCTCGAGAACTGCACGAAAGGTTATTCTAAACCAAACTCGATATTTCAAAGCTAATTGCACTGACATAATTTCAATCCGAGCATATTTAAAAGAATGTTGCCAAAGTCAAATATAGGCTAAACCTTACAGGTAAAATATCTAATGTTCAAACTCGCTATGAAACTCTCAGGACTTGGGTTGGCCATGTTACTATTCTAAAATGGCTATTCCAGAGCTGATGAAATCATCAAAATTCCATTATAAGGCTATTTTCCTGGAGTTTTGACCAAAGACAATAATTTAAACTCCAAAAGCTCTGAAACATAAAAACGAACATAATACCCAAAGGAACGACCAGGCGAGCTAACAGTTAGTATCAGCAAGTCATAAATGACTTGGGACTACTACAAAAAATCTCTAAATATTAAAAAGATCAAAACTTGAGAAAATGACCAGGAGGGTCATTACAACATCGACTACTAAAAAGAATTTCGTCCCTGAGAGTCAATGGACTGAAAGAGCTTGAAAGCATAAAAAGATGAGTGTGCCGGGCCCACAAGCTCTGTTAGACCCTCGGACACCCTCTTCAATTGAGCAATATCAACATAGATCATAGGCTAAGAGAAAAATTTCCCAATTTCAATTCAAAGCTCCAATAACTCTTCCAAATCCTTTTTAGGCGCCAACTTTCGCTCAAATAACCCAAACTTGACCAAAAACAACAGATTCATATGGTATGACCAATACCACACTGAAACCATTAAAAAGAGCAACCATACCACAGCGATAGTTGCAACTCAACTCCCAAAATCAAAACACCCGCCTTATGCTCCAAATCCATCATTTTCTACTTACCAGGAGCATTCTTCCCGTCCATAGCTATCCTAAACATCTCCAAGACCATCTGAAGCATTCTTATAGAGCCACGCTACAAAAATCTTAAAATAGTCACATGCTCCATCTGAACATTGGGGAACAACAACTGCCAAAAAAAGGAAAACAACCTGAGGCAAAGCCAAAAGATCCAACTCTAACTCCTAGAACATCCATCCAAGCTGAAACACAATCTTCTAAATTTGAACACTCCACGGCAAAGGACGATTTTCTCACGCATGATAAGGTTGCACTTTGCCCAGCTATAGTGACCTTGTTCTAATAAGGGAACTTTTATAAAAACACCACTCTAGGAGCACAACCTGATCTAACCACCTAGCCTAAGGGAAAACCAAGCTAGCAGGCAGCACACAAACATAGACAACAGATGGGTAATGGTTCAGGGGCACCAACTCCCATCAACAAACATCGCAAGCTACCGATATGGCAAAATTAGACACTGCAGCCTGAGAAAGAACCAAGTCATAGATTCCATGAATCACTTGACCCTATTCTATAGATGAACCTTCTAAGAAACTTTCCGTCCTCCAGCTAAGTCTAAATATGAGATATCAATTAATAACATCGACATGACTTTAAATGAAAATTAACACCTCGAGACCGAACATTAAAACCATAGAGAACCTACCAACACAGCAACAAGGTACACCAATGAATCACGCCTCCAAAATTCAAACTTCCCAGAGACAAGCACTAAAACCATAATAAGAGACGATTTAAAAAGACCGATCGAGCGAGTTATAGCAACCACCAAGTCCATCCTGAAGAGATAGAATAAATAAACTGAGCGATGAAACCACACCACACCATACAGGAGCAAAGAATAGAACTAAGGTAAAGGAGAGAAACGACAACCCCAGCTACCACAACAGTATGGAAGGCTATACTACCTTTGTCACAACTCTTACTACACCCTAACACTAGGATTGACATAAAAGGGACCAACCAGGTAGGCCAAAAGAGTAAACCTCAACTTTGCATCCTGTAACTGAAGATTAGACTAAGAAAAGGGTAAGAATCTACAAGCGAGATCTACCAGAAACCATAAATAGGATGCACCTTTATTTGATGCACTATCTCAACAACCAGCCTCTCACCTACTAACAAAACAAGCTAAGAAATAAAGATATCCATCTAAGCCAAGCAAACGAGAAAAGTACAAAACAAATACTAATAAAATTAAAGATAGATTTGTACAATGATAAAAGAGCTACTAAACCACTTTTCCAAATAAAAAAACAATGCCAAAATGATCCACTACTAAAAGAAATCATTTGCGGGGTATACACAAACACATAATGTCAATTAAGGATTTCACAACAAATAGCAACTAGTCGGCAAGGAACATAAGAAGGTACAGGTATGAAAACCCAAATCCACGCAACATAAGCATTCAAGGGGATAAAAATAAATATAAGATCATATTCATACTAGCAATACATGGAACCTCAGCCCTCGGCCTGCCTTTAGAAGCATGAAATTCACCATGTCTAGCCACGAACTAAACATTTGCACTGCAACATATAATACAGGGAACCACCTCTGACTGAAGGTACCACAAACCCCAAAGGTTGTCCAAACTAAGATAAATGAGCAATAGTCCCACACTGGGTACACGCTCTAGATTGGTGACCAATCCCCCTACAAGAAAGACAATCCATATAGGCTAAATTTTGGTGTGAAAGATGCGATGAGCTATCCTAGCTACCTTAGCAAAATTGAATACCACCTCTAACACTCTGGGACTGCCTCTAGCTGACTGTACCGGTACCTTAGAGGCCTGATCCTGCTGAGCCTCAAAATTTTAATCTCAAAATGGCAAACCCTAAGATTTCAATCATGAATATTTTCCATGGTGGGTACCATAACATGCCATATAACTGCTTGGAACTTGAGGTGCTCCTGCTATGGGTCTGGTAGGTCAAGAGTGAGGCTGACCCTCACTAAGATGATACCTACCTCAGGGTGAGATGCTATCACCACTATACTAATAGTGGGGCCTCTTACTGCTACCTCTACAAGTCTTAACAGATACATGCTCCACGACCCTCGCATGTCTAACTACATGGGAAAAAATAGATCCAACTGCTATTAAGTGCTCTTATGCTAGATAGAGTGGCATGGTCAATCCTCTAATAAATCGCTCGATCATGTCCGGCTCTGTAGGAAACAATGTGGAAGTATGTCCGGCCTGCTCAAGAAACCTAATCACATACTTGAAAACCAATGAAGAACCCAACTGAAAATCCATAATTCTAACTTTAGGCTGAGAATAAATCGATACACCCAAAACTATACCTGTTAGTGGTGTATCCTCAAATAGACTCGAAATATCCAATACATAATCTTAAGGAGTCATAGTGACCCTTAACTATGTCGAAGCCTAGATTGCCTCTAGATCCCCTAGCTGCAGTTGTACATCATTGGTGACCTGACTAGGCATCGAAGTGTTAATGTTATGAGTAGGTGTCCCATATGTGTCCATCGTAAAGTATGTGTCACCCATATGACAGAGAGTGGGTCTAAAGAAGCATTTTAGATGTGAATTGAAGCAAAGGCAAACAATAAGGAGTCAAGAATAGAATTTCCAAAGAATACCCTATAGCCTCCCGAAGATAAGATATGGACATCTCTGTACTAGTTTGTAGGACTTTAATAGGCACTTGCTCTCATACCAACAATACCTGAACCTAGAGTTCTGATACCAATCTGGCATGACCCAATTTATCAAGTAATGATGGCACAAACTATAATCCCATCAGTAGGTAAACCAAACCCACAACCTAGATCCAAATACAATGAGCCATCACACATAAGTGAAGAAGAAAGCGGAAGATAGAACAATAATTTAAAAACAAATAAAATGAAGAGAATCAACTAAATACATAAAATACACCCAAGACCTGTTATTAGTCGGTAGTTGAGCAACTAATCAAATAGGAGTAAATGAAAATATAATGCACAATTGTCTTCAAAAATAAAATAAAGACTAGATCTAGCTAAAATAGAGGGACAATGGCTACTCTAAACGTTGAGCTCACCCTAAATCTTCAAATCCAAAAGCAGCTATGCATAAGGGATAATCAACTACGAAAACTCATACTATGATCTCCAGGGTGCAGAAGTATAGTATGAGTAGCAAACAAATGGTACCTAGTAGACATAGGTCGATTGAGCCCCAAAGATAATATAAGCATAAATAACAGGTGAGAAAGGAGCATATATCACAAGCAACTAAGATAGAACCAAGGAGCTCATAATAAGAAACAAACCAAAATAAATAGAAGGGAGTAAAGGATACATATAAATAAATCAAGGAATATACCTAGAGGCGCTAGCCCAAAAACCTACTCACAAAACAATCTATGAATAAAGACAACTACCCGAAAGAATTCTAATAGAAATTTTCACAAATATCACATAAAAGCCAAAAAGGCCAATAGAAATAACCCTGCACAAAAAGAGTCAAATAGAAGGGAACAAGGGCAGTACCTACCTCTAGAAAAATAGACCAACCTTTGTACTGCTACAAGTAAGAAAATAGTCAAATAATAACCTCACCAAGCCCCTATATGCCCAAAAGGTACAAAATCACAAACTAATCCCGTACGGCCCCTATAAGACCAATAGGTACATACAATGACCAATTATGTTGGTGATAGGAAATGCATATGAATAGGGTTATGAAATAAAATCAATTGTACCATTAGTGCCATAGTATCTTATGCCAAGGTATATACACCAACCCCTCAGCCCCGGCCAGCGACGTAGGAACCATGTGCCTTCCTTCTCTCGTTCTGTAGATCATGGGTAGAGAAGAATCCATAGGGGACTTGAAAACATTCGTATATACTTGTTTGGTTCCGATCTAGGTCTTATATCCTCGATCCTCTAAGATCCCCTCTGTCATAGGTGATCGGATATATATACACATAGTGCCAGAAAATCATTGAAAAGGTTAGAAAATCCCTAATCGGTCAAGTAAAAAATGAGTATATCCCAGATGCCTCTTATGTTTCAAGTAGAAAAAGAGTAAGTCCTCGACGCTTCATAAATCTCAAAATAATCTAGGTGGTACGACGCCCGTTAAATGATAAGTTTAGTAGTAAAAAGGGAAACAACCCTGCTTCCTCGAAAAATGATGGTAAAAACCAATGCATGCACCAAAATAATAAAACAAAACTCATGAGAATGAAAAATCAATACAATACATTCCATCATCGCCATCCAAACAACATATTCAAAGAACATACAGTACAAAATAGTAAGCACCTCACTCCTAGAGAACAGAAACTAACTTGGGATCCATCTAGTCCTCAATCAAGACCTTGGACACAAAATACTCCAACCATCTCAACAATAATTGTATAATAAGTACAACTCTTCTCAGGACATGAAAGGAAGTGTAAAGAGTCAACAATCAAAGGAGTGACATAAGAGCCTTCACATCTATCTAAAGATAACATTCAAAGGACTAAAGTACCCCTTACTCTATTCTACAGTGATAATAAGCATCGAATGATCCAAGGTCTAATAAGAAGACAAAGATTTCATCATAATTATAGGCATAAATAGGGCAAACACTCACAAATAATCCCAACACAACCTAATGGTGCCTGCACTAGCGAAGGGCACCAAACCAATGAAGTTCTCACAACAAACCACTTTTAAAACTAGGAATCAACCAGTACCCGCTCTACGGTACTAATCACACCGACTACTATAAAGAATTGATCAACATCTCTAAAGAAATTTAAAAATACTAGACTAAGGCATAAGAAAGGAATTACCAACCAAAACTAATGCTTTCCCAATACTAAACTAGCCCAAAGTTAATACGGGAGTCAATAAATAAGGATAAGAAAGAGAGTCCTAAATCCATCACATACACTCCTAACACATATGGAATATATACTAAATATTATCTTATAAAGCACAATCTAAGAACAAATAGATCGTAGCCTAGATCGAAGCCGATCACGACCGCTCTCAAGTACACGAATTTAAAGCTTTCCACCTCCAAATCACCTTTAATTGCCACCATTTTAGCAAAATATCAATCACCTCATCATTAAAGAAGTTTTGACATTAAAATAGCATTAATAGGAGACAGACCCAAAATTGAATCTAAAACGGAATGGTGGGACCCGCATTGAGAATCCCAAACTAGACTCCTTGAAAAGGTTTATTTTACATCCTAAATTTATTTTCCAAAGCAAAACACAATTCGGGGTTCAGAACAGGCCAGAATTACAACAAGCAACAAACCACGATTAAATAATAGAAAAAAGAGCTAGCAGCAACTAAAGCTCAAAAAATACCTCAAATGAAGGTCCTTCAACAATCTCCGAGTACTCCAATATGTAGCCACGAACTTTCTAAACATGTTGAACTTTGAATTACCCAAAATAGAGTCAACTACCTCTAGTTATCACATTTTGAAGTGTAAAGAACAACCTGAAAAGAGGGTTTGGTCTAAATTAAAAGACCAGACCAAAGACCTTCGCGAACACAGACCCAAGGCCGCAAACGGAGTGGTAAAAAGACTCAAGTCAACTCTGACACTTCTCTGGGAACGTGGAAGGCTCCATGCGAACACGGAGGGTCAAGGACTCAATACTCCACTAATACGGTGCTCATTCTGCAAATACAATGCAAATAGAGCTTGGTCTCTGCGAATGCAGCACCTAGCTCACGAACACAGAGACCAACATCATTGGCCTCCAGGAATGTGGCTTAGTCTACACGAATGTGAAGAGAAAAAGTTGGTTGTACTAGCTGATGCACATTAGCTGGTTTGGCCAAACTTGGAAAACTCCTACGGGTGCTCACTATTTGGAACCCTATGCGAGCAAATGAAATATGCTACCCTACCTAATTTGATATTTCAGACTCAATGATGCAGTCAATATTTCCATCTGATGTCATCTCAATAAAAAAGTAGGTCCCACACCTAAGCACCATTTTAAGTCAAAATCCACAATCAATATTGGAATGAGACTGGAAGCCTCTAGAATCGCACAATAGGTCATTCAAGACCAAATTCAATATTTTAAAGATAACCACAGTGAAGGAATTTCAATTCGACCATGTTTACCAAGAATGATGACTAAAGTCAAACTTAGGTCAAAGCTTAAAGGATCAAACTACCACTGAAAGCCTCGGGACTTGAGTCACCATATTACTAGCCTAAAATGACCACTATGGAGATGATGGAACCATTAGAATTCCACTCAGAGGTTGTTTTCCTAGAGTTTTAATCAAAGTCAACCATTCAAACTCCAAAAGCTCTGAAACACAGAAACTGACATAAAACCTAAACGAACAACCAGACAACCAAACTGTTAGTTCCTACAAGTCATAAATGACTTGGGGTCTTTACAGAAAAGCTATAAACATTGAAAAGATAGAAAATAAAGGAAATGATCTGGAGGGCCATTATAAATATTCAAATTTTTCTTTCCTATTATTTACATATGAAAGGTTTATACTTTAAAAAAACAAAAAAAAATTAATTTTGCTTATTGGAAAAAAATAAGAGAACTATCATGTCCAGGATGAAGACTAAGATCTATATTGTGTTCTTTGCCACTAACCTAAATATAAATATTGTATGTTAATAGATAGATAGATAGAGAGAGAGAGAGAGAGATGAATAAATGAGATCTTTAAGAATTGATATTACTAGTCCTAACCTGATTCTTAAATTTTCAAGCTATAGCATTAGAATTCTAGCAACACCTAACATGTTTAGTATCTGAAATTTAAAAAAAATGAAAAAATAAAGAATTAATTAATAAAGGATTAATGACCAATTAAACTTTTCATAAAATAAGATGCCACGATCCAAAATCTGACTTGATGGCAATCATCTTATTCCATCAAGACAAGTCAGCCTAAAACCCAAATATTATGATAAAATGCATAAGTAAAATAAAAATAAAAGTTTAACAATAAATAAAAATACGGATAACAAAGTCAACTTAATTAAATCCTAAAAACATGATTGTCACGTGTACAACCTTTAATGTATTACAATAGATTTGGAAAAAAAACACAAGTCTCAAATGACATTATCTCTGAAGTAGAAAAACAAATCATAAATAGGAGTAAGAAGGTCCACCGGGATGACAAACAGCTACCTCAGAAGTCTCCGCAAGAAGCCTCAGACAAGAAGAGAAGAGAGAGTATCACAATGGTCTGGGCTCGTAACCTACACAAATGTAGAAGTAAGGGGTGAGCATCAAATAACACAGTAAGCAAATTCCTAAACACAAAGTCAAGCAATATAGAATATTTGTAATCCTAACAATCTAATCGAACCTCCATAACTACAACCTCCATAAATTCATTCCAACCTAACAGTTCACAATTTACATAGCACGTAACTCAAAAACAACACTCCAACAATTACGGATCAGCAACACAGGAGATCAAGGCACTCACAAGTTCACAAATGAAAAAGATATTCAATGCAATGAAATACAATGTCTGGTATAGTGATGCATGTTTGGCCTAATAATACACACCTGATATCTCTCAGCCTGGGATCCATAGGGGATTTATCAATGCATCTATCGCAGCATGCCACAACCCTCGATAATAAAACTTGTCATGACATACAATACATCCCTCGAAGCGTAGTATTCATCATGATGTGTAAAACGTCTCCCAAAATAGTTCATCCTCTTTAATTTCTTATTAATCCTTAGTTCACATAACACTTACGACAACCTTGTCTCAGAAGAAATGCAAATAGGCATATTCACACAAATAATGAGGGGATGACTATTTTCATAATAATACATAATTCAGAACAACACTATCGTGATACAACATCAACAATGAATCAATAAACCTTTCGAATCATTCTCAACACATCACATATCAATATATCAGCAAGTTGCCTTTTATTACCCCTTTTTCATTATTAAGATTATTCAGTATGAACAAGTCAACCCATCACCAAGTCTAATTACTCTCCAACACATACAACAACGAAATACGAGATGCTATATACTTAGCAAGGGTCAATAAATCCACTTGCCTCAAATAATCAAATAATCGCTCTTGGACTTGAGCCTTCCCATTTTGTTAAGCTTCTAAATCAATGCAATTTAATCAAATTAATAATCATAATAAAATTTTGAAAATAACTCATATTAATATATGTCTAGCCTAGACTAAAAAACTCACTCAAAACTATAATCAAGTTCCTAATCTTCATGCCAATTAAAATATCAACTTTTATATTTTTCAAATAACATAAATCTAATTATATTCATGTAGTACAATATACTTAATATTTAATTAGGTATATTAATATATCTGTAAGACCTTGAAAGTCAGAAAGTTGGAACCAAAGAGAAAAATCTCAAAATCTTAAACTGCCCCATGTTTACGAGTCACTCTACAGCTCGTAGAGCTTTCTACGGCTCGTAAAGGTGATTCATAGAGTGACCCCTTAAGCAAAGTAGGATGTTGCCCTTAAGAGAGGTTCTATGACTCAACAGGATGAATCGTCGTACTATTGATGGGTTGTATGAACCCCTCATAAGTCGAAGATTAGAGGCCTTGTATTAGAGGTCCCTCACGATCAAGTCTACAACTTAACAAGATGGATCGTAGAAATTGCTACAAGTCATAAAAATGACTCATAACAAAACTTTAGAGACCTATGAAATTGCAGGTTTTTAGGACCTACAAGACAGATAGCTTTGACAGGTTGTAAACACGACTCATTCTCAAGCTTCAAATACCTGATTATCAGGCCTTTTCCAAAGCCTATAGGATGATTCATTTTGATGACTCATCATTCCTTCGATGACCCATAAAAGGTGATCCAACGTGTCAAATTTCAAATTTAAGGAAGGGCATTTATATTATTACCCAAGTTCAGTTCAATGAACCTAGACACAATTAGGGCCAAGTTCAAATATATATCTACCCAATTATTTGAAATTTCCTCATTCTAAATTCATTCTCCTAAAATTCTCTAAGGCAAAAACTCCAAAATCTCTCAAGGTTTCTCTTCAAACTCAAGCTAGGGTTTTCAGGTTACACCAAGGTTTTTTCTCAATTTTTAAGTGAATTCAATCAAGGTATGTGGGGATTGATTCATGTGTTCCTTTCACCCATGAACTCCCAAGGTTTACTCAAAGTTTCTTTCAATTTCAATTGAATTATGAACCCAAGTTTTAATGAATTGCATTGGGCTAATTCAATTCTATTTTTAGATATTATCAATGATCATTATATGTATATTTTTATATGAATTACATGATTTTAAGTTGAATTATGAATGCACATGCATGAAACTATTTCCAAGTTAACATTATGAAGTTAAAGATGATTTTCATGAATAGATTATGAGTTCGATGATCTTCAAGTAAAGTTTTCATTATTTAAAGTTGAGGTTATGATTTTATGATGATGATCAAAAAAGTTATTATGGTGTGATAAGTCTAATTCTCACACAATCATATTAAAGATGGTGATAAACATAATTCTCATCGAAGTTATGAATTCTTATGAATCATTAAGTTAATGAGCTATTCCTAATATATTTTACAGATGAATTGATAGGCAGTTACTATCCTTTCCTACTATGTTATGATCATGTTTTAAAGAGTTTTTGATGGGATATTAATAAGCACTGAGAGGACTTATAGATGGGGTTCAGTGTGGTAATGCAATTAGTTACCCAAGGGAATCCTAGTAGCAACCTAAAGTCCCAAACTACATTTCCCACATAGGATTCCCTTTATGGCTTAGCTAGTGGATCCACACATACCATAGTTGAGTTGAGTTGAGATGAGTAACATGATGAAGTATACCCTGGAAAGGTATCCTCCCCCTTCTTGATGAGGATTCCATTAGATTCCATATAATAGCTCGCATGGTCTTAGATATTGTTAAAAGGTCCTATCCCACATAACTTGAAGTTAAGATATGAGTTTATGATAACGTTTTATGATATGCATTGACCATGAGTTTCATATGTTTTCAAATGATTTTAAGCTCGATTCATGTTCGTTATGACTGGTCATGTATTTTATGACATATTGTTCATGTTCCTTTACATGTTCATGCATACCTCACATACTTAGTACATTCAAATGTACTTACACATATTTAGCCTATATTGTCTCATAATGTAGGGTCGTACAACATTATCGATCATCTTATTCATGGCTAGAGTTTCCCTAGATTCTCAAGGAGTTGGTGAGTCCTCATTCTAGTGAGGACATGACTTTTATTCTCGTTGTTACATGAATTTATTCTATTTTAAGGGTGAGATTGGATCTTGTCCTAATCCCCCATCACAAGATTAGACTAGAGGCATTTTTAGATGGCTTAAAATATAGTCCGGTTTGGAGTTCTATGGAGTTGATTTCCCTTAGTCCCTTCTCTTGAGTTGATTGCTTACTTTTAATATGTTTCCTTACCTTATTTATGCGATGTATGCTAAGATGTCTTAAGGTTAAGGTCCCTCGTATCTCAATTACCTTACTGCGGCTTGGCTCTAGTTCGAATTGTGCAAATTTGGTATCAAAGTACAAGGTTTAGAAGTCTCTAGGGAGTCTAACATACCGTGTTGAGTAAAGTGTTATTCATTAGTGTGAAGTGTGACACATAAAGAATAAGAGGAAACAAAACATCTTAGGAAAAGTTTTACTTCTTTTACGATTTATGTTGTGTAACAGAGTGGTTAAGTCTTTCCCTCTAACTCTTGTTCTTTGCAATTTTCAAAATAGGCCTCCACGAAGATACCCCATTATAAGGAACGTGGTTGAGAAGGAGCCACAATCTCTGAATGATCAAGTTACCAATGTCGAGTTTTGAGCAGCCTTTTAAGTACTTGCTCAATCCATTACGGCTAAAGTTAACTGTGAAGTGGTTTCTCCCGTGAACCCAAATATGGGCACGGTGGTGACAAGAGTTTGTTATTTCATGAAGATGAATCCTTTGGAGTTTTGGGGTTCTAAACTTGACGAGGATCCACAAGAGTTTGTTAATAGTATCCAAAAAATTCTGGACATCATAGGTGTTAGCCCAGTTGACTGGGTGGAGGTTGCCACGTATTAATTAAAGGGTGTTGCTCAAATTTGGTTTGATCAATAGAAAAGTGAGAGGCCTAGAGAGGCAGATCCCATGACTTGGGATGAGTATAAGGGAGTATATCTTGATCAAATTTTCCCATTGGAATTGAAGGAGGCCAAAGAGAAAGAGTTCATCAACCATAAGTAAGGTGGTATGAGTGTGAGAGAGCATGCCCTTAAGTTTACTTAATTATCAAAATTTATTCCATACATGGTTGCCGACTCAAGAGCTCGTATGAGAGAATTAGTGTTAGGTGTATAGGACATGGTCTCAACAGAGTGCAAAACGGCTATGTTGATTTGGGAAATGGACATATCTAGACTCATAACCTATGCGGAGAAAGTAGAGAGTGAAAAGCTAAGGTAAAGAATAGGGAGTCCAAGAAGACAAGGACCGATGGTGGTGAATTCTCTCACGCTAAGTCTGGAAGTGGTAATCGTCCTTATTTTCACCAAAAGTATTCCAGCCAAGGGTCTTCAAATGCCGCTACTCCAAGGTTTAGAAAGGATAGGGTGCCTAACCCTAAGCCTCAACAAGGTGCTCTTATTGACCAAGTTACTCCCGTATATAAGAAGTATGGTAAGAACCACAAGGGCGAATGTTTAGCTAGTTTAAATATGTGCTACCGGTGTGGCAAGCTGGGTCATTATACTAAGGATGCAAGGTCAAAAATTCTCCTCCTCAAGGACAAGTTGCATTTGGTGCTCAAGTGCAACCAAAGGGTGGTCAACGCAATAATTAATTTTATGCTCTCCATGGTAGGCAAGAGTGGAGGAGACTCTCGATGACGTTACTGATATGTTACGGGTCTTTCACTATGATGTTTATGCCTTACTTGATTCGGATGCAAATTTGTCTTTTATTTCCCCTTATGTGGCCATGAGATTTGATGTTAGCCCCAAAATATTGTTAGAGCCTTTTTTCATTTATACTCTTGTAGGTGAGTTGGTTATGGCTAAAAGAGTTTATAGAAGTTATCCGGTTTTTTTCCATAAAGTTACCCTATGTGATCTAATTGAGCTAGAGATGACCAATTTTGATGTTATCTTTGGTATGGATTGGCTATATGCATGTTATTCTTCTATTGATTGTAGGACCCGAGTGGTTAAGTTCCAATTCTCAAATGAGCCGATCCTAGAATAGAAGGGTAGTAATTATGTTTTCAAAGGTCAATTTAGTTTGTGCCTTAAAGTTCGGAAAATGATTTTTAAGGGTTGTATCTATCATCTTGTGAGGGTTAGGGATAAAAATTCTGAATCCCTTATTCTAGAGTAGGTCCCCATTGTTAATGAGTTTTTGGATGTGTTTCTCGATGATTTACCCGATGTTCCTCCCGAAAGGGAAATTGATGTTAGCATAGATCTTTTTCCGGGTACTCAACCTATTTTTATTCCTCCTTACTGAATGGCTCCGACGAAATTAAAAGAGTTAAGGGATCAATTGAAAGATTTTTAGACAAAGGTTTCATTAGATAAAGTATATCACCATGGGGTTCTCCCATTTTGTTTGTTAGAAAGAAGAATGGTTCACTATGTATGTGCATTGAGTACCGGCAATTGAACAAAGTAACCATCAAGAATAAATACTTAATTCCAAGGATAGATGATTTGTTTGACCAATTGCAAGGGGTGTAAGATATATCTTTGCTCTGATTACCACCAATTGAGGGTGAGGGAGTATGATATTCCTAAAATGGTATTTTGGATAAGGTATGGCCGTTATGAGTTCCTAGTTATGTAATTTGTTTGACCAATACCCCCGCAGCTTTCATGGACTTGATGAATAAGGTGTTTAAATAATATTTGGACACATTTATAATTATTTTTATTGATGATATATTGTTTACTCTCGGAATGAGGAAGAGCATGCAAATCACGTGAGAATTATGTTGCAAACTCTAAGAGACAAGCAATTATTTGCCAAGTTAGACAAATGTGAGTTTTTGTTAAGTGAGGTGGCTTTTCTTGGTCACATTGTGTCCAGTGAAGGGAATATGGTTGATCCTAGGAAAACCAAGTCGGTTAAAAATTGGCCTAGACTATTATCTCCTTTAGATATTAAAAGTTTCTTGGGTCTAGCGGGAAGCGAAGCGCTATGCCGGGGCGGGGGGACGGAAAAAGAAACACACACCTTATTTATCCTGCCTGCCGCTATAGGATATTTGTGGAAGGATTTTTATCGATCTCATTACCTTTGACCAAGTTGACTCAAAACAAGGTGGTGTCTCAATGGTCGGAAGTTTGTGAGAAGAGTTTTCAAGAGTTGAAAGATTGCCTTAATACCACTCCTATTTTGACACGATCAGAAGGGTCCGATGGTTTTGTGGTATATTATGATGCTTCAAGGTTCATCTTGGATTTATATTAATGCAACATGGTAAATTCATAACCTATGCCTATAGGCAACTTAATGTGCATGAACAGAATTATCCAACCCATGATCTTGAACTAGCAACGGTTGTGTTTGCCTTGAAGATTTGGAGATACTACCTTTATGTGGTCTATGTGGATGTATTCACTGATCATAAAAGTTTACAATATGTGTTTAAGCAAAAATCCTTGAACCTTTGGCAAAATAGATGGCTTGATGTATTGAAGGACTTTGACATGAGTGTGTTGTACCATCTGGGCAAAGCTAATATGGTTGTCGATGCACTAAGTAGATTGTTCATGAGTAGTGTGCACATATTGAGAAAGATAAGAAAGAATTGATCAAAGATGTTCATAGATTGGCACGTTTAGGTGTTTGTTTGGTTGATTCTAATGATGGAAGTGTTCTTGTGCATAATGGTATAAAATCATCTCTAGTAGCGGATGTTAAGGCTAAGCA